>NC_143015.1:43695056-43847556 GCF_055824585.1 Amblyomma mixtum | reverse complement strand
ATATATATATATATATATATATATATATATATATATATATATATATATATATTTCCTGTATCACTGCACTGCGCCTTCGAAATAAAAGTTGGCTGTCAGCCATTGGTTTTAATTTGAAGGAATTACGATTATCTTGCCATACGTAGCCTACAACCTGTATAGGGCATCCAGACATCCAAAGAATCAGAAGAGCCTTTACGGGATTCATATCTTGTTCGTAAATGCCTTCACTACAGCTTCTTAGCTTTACAGCTCATGTTCGAAGGGCGCAGAGATTTAACGTCTCTTGGTTTCAAATGCCTGGTTCAGTATGTCATTCTCGGTGCCTTCTGGCACGTTTGCTACAAGGTTAAACCACTCCTCCGTGTCATAAGGCGGGTGCAGACTACAGTTTCCTTCCTTTTTTTTTGGGGGGGGGGGGGGGTGACGGGGGAAGGGGTTAGGCGGAACCGAGCTTGTGGCTCGTGCTGTTTTTGGACGACCACGGGAAAAATAAGTTTTTCTCTTTCCAAATTCCACCGTCATGTCCTCGCTGCTAGCTCTGAAGTGTATTTTGCGTATTCTGCTGAAGGACGCGCCTCCGGCGCGAACGAAAAACCGGCGGCTCCAACGGAACTGTAACACAGTGTGTTGATCTCTCCGCCTCAGCAGCCGTAAAGAGCGGACATGTCTCACGTCGGCTCCGTTCAACTTATGATCCTTTCACGAAGCATTCGGCGAATGGTTACAACACCATCTGGCTACACTTCCAGAACAACGAGGAGACCACCCACCCTTGTTCAGGTGGGACCGTTTTCTAAAATCCTACGAAGATTTGAAGTCTAAGCGGATCGCACGAGTAGCTAAGCCTAACAGTTAGGCCTCGACTCTACTGCCCGCTGCGGCTCCGCAGACAAACTCTGCCGCAAACCGTGGCGACCCTGACGGGATACGACCCACAGGGGATGCAAATCGTCACCATGCCACAGGCGAAAACGCCAGTTTTCGGCAAGGTTATGGAGGCGATTATCCAACGCAAGACAAAAGAGTGGGAACGCGCAACAGCCCGTGACAACCACTCGGCACGACAGAAAGGCCAAACGCCAGATGGCCACGCCACCGCGGCAGATCATACGCCGCTGCTGCAGGCGCCCCACTCGCAAGTCAAGCATTGGAAGCTTCCTCCGCAGCCGTGTCTAGATAAGCAAAATGCAGTCATCTTGATCAAGCCTGAAATTACGCTGGATATCATCAAATTCAGGGAAAACAACGCGGTCGGAAACGCCTCGAACATGGCAGCAGGTGTGGACAATGGCTCAACCGAGCCCAGTGTTTGGCCCGTATGGGAACAGAACGACATCGTCGTCGGGTTGCGAGACGCCCGAATAATCCGAAAGATCTTGGCAATTAAAGTGCTTCAACTTGGGGACAAGGCACACGAAGTGTGCTCCTACCTCTTCCCCTCCAAAGATACGTGCAAAGGAGTAATACAGGTGGACTCTAGGGTTTCCACCGAAGACATCACGAAAGCGCTTCGCTCCTCGGATGCACCAGTGCTAAGCATGAGGAAATTAGGTTCCTCTAACTTTGCGACCATCACACTGCAAGGAAGAAAGGTCAAATTTTGCGTCTTCTAGTACGGTGAAGCGGTTCCCGTACGCCTATGCAAGAAAACAACGCCAGCCGGCGCACTGTGCGGGAAACCTGGACACCGGGCGGATATTTGCCCTTCCTCTGTGAAGTCGGGATGTCCGCAGTGCGGTCAGCAAGATATTCTAGAATCCCACGACTGCCTACCCAAGTGCGCGGTCTGCGAAGGTCCACATCCCATGGGGTCGAATCAATGCAAGTACAAATTCCGAACATCACAACCAACCAAGCCCAAGACAGGACAAGTCGCGAAAACTAGTCCAGGGCCAGGCTTCGTAACCGGTCCAGCAGCCGAAGCCCATCGAGCAGCGGGGAGCGACTGACGCACCAGGCCCAGTCCTCCAGCAGCCACTCAGCACCACCCGGCGCATGCTCTTCGAGCAAAGGACCTCGACTACCGACAAGGTGTCGCACCGCACCGCCAGGCGTCCATCCGATAATACAAAAGGACCCCATTACAACGTGCAGCGCAACGGCAGCAAGTTGAGCTGGGCAGATGTTGCTGCCTCCCCCCGAAGCACTGGCTTAAAAACAACTTAAAGCAGAGAGTTGAAAAACTAAATTCAGAAAATAACACTCGAAGACAGGAATTAGGCATCGCAACCAATCCAAACATTATATTACCTCCATCGATGCAACAGGCATGTCCGTTGGAAGAAGATAAGGCTGCGCTACGCCCTCCGTCCCCACAGCAGCTATACACTAGCACCCCGAGAGGCAACCAACTCCACCAGAAACACCACACCAGGGACCGAATGCGCAGGCACCAAAGTCGCAATATACAGAGCTCCCCCCCCAAGTCCAATAGCGCATCACCTGCTTGGAAAACACAATTCAAGACCTCATTGAGAACATATCACCAATTATGATAGAGAAAGCATGTTTGAATCAGTTATTAAACTCATGATGGAAACCCTCGAGCCAGTTTTAATCAGGATGCAAGCGCGGGAGGTTATAATTAACCGCAAAATTGAAGAATTATCAGATGTTTCTCACAACAGGGGCACAAAGCTACAGGACAAAATGGAAACTCGTCGCCTACTGAGCACTGAACTAGATCAAAAATTTCACGGCGCACCACACGATCAGACACACGCTCTTAACCCTGAACATGCACATACGCCGCCAATAATAGCCCTGCAAGGAGTTAATACGGACTGTAAGGTCAGCTGATACTCAACACATCAAACAAATCTCTCGATATGCATCGTAGTCCACAAACTGTGCGCGGTAACCACTGTAGAGCTTAATCTAGAAAGCGACATTGAATATACCTTCATAAAGCTACTACCAAACTACAGAAAGAGCAAGGGCATCTATAAACTTATATGTATGTAGTTGCTCCAAACAGCACCGCGTAGCCTTCGACGCCATCTTTTTTGAAGCACTAAGAGAAGCCCAAAAAGTCCCCTAGCTGTAGTTGGCGAGATTAATGCTCCTAGCCCCCTATGGGGACACCCGAGGGAACACGCGAAAGGCAGAAAACTGCCCTCCGTAATCGCTGACATGACCCTGACCCTACTAACGGACCCACAGCACCCGACGCGAGCCGGCACCGTCATAACGCGGAATACTTCCCCCGACCTCACACTCGTCCGCAATGCCCGCAACAATGAGTGGCTTAATGCAGAAGGAACCCTAGGCGGCGATCACTGCGTGCTGCAGACCATCTTCGAAAGCAACAAGCACAGAAACCACGAGGGCAAGCCAGAATTACAGAATGGGAGACATTCAGGAAGGACACCAAACTAGCAACATCGGAACAAATAACCAGTTACAAAGATTGGGCGGCCTCCATTCTCGACCTTAATGAAAAGCTCACAAAATTCCTCGCCACCACAGAGGACCACCCAGCCCTTTACAACCACCTCTTACAGCTTTGGGAAGCCCGACGTGGTCTTCTAAAACGATGTAAAAAACAAACACAACCGGAAACTCAGAATTCGAATAGCCAAGCTCACTATTCATGTGGACCAATACACATGAGACCTCACTCGCACCAATTGGCTAAAAAAGTGCGAATACCTACATGGCCGCCTAGACACCAAGGCCACGTGGAACCTTCTGCGATGCTTAATTGACCCTCCGAAAGCGAAGAGTGAACAGCACAGAAATTTGCATCGAGCCCTGCATAGCTTTCAAGGCACGGATCACGAACTCTTGGTTGAGCTCACGCGTCGCTACATCTGCACCGCGAGAGACCCACAACCCTGCAAGAAGGAGTGCTAGGAAGAACCGAACGAAGACCTAGATAGAGACTTCACTTTGGAGGAAATCACTGCAGCACTCGCAGATATGCGCCGAGGCATAGCCACGGACAAGACAGAATTACGGTCGGTTTTCTGGCCAACCTCGGCCCGGAGGCTCTGCAGCAACTCATGAGTTACATACAGGAATGCTGGGGCACCGGCGCAATTCTACAAGAATGGAAAACAACCCATGTGCACAATATCCCCAAACTCGCAAAGAAAATCAGCATCGAAAGCGTGCGCCCCATATTCCTCTCGTCGTGCGCACGCAAACTCATGCAAAAGGCAGTCCACGCGCGTCTCTCCAACTATGTTGAGGAAAACGAGCTACTGCCACACACGACGTTTAGATTCAGGGCACACTTGTCCACCCATGATGTGCTTCTACAACTCAAACGTGAAGTCATTGACCCCGCACGCAGAAACTGTAACCGAGCGCTCCTAACCCTCGACCTTGGGGAAGGAGTAAATTCTTTGCTTTTTTCAGGTTCGTTGACGTTTCTTCGGGGGAGTTCAGCCTCCTCCAAGCATGAGTAGTTCGGCGTTGTTTGAAGCACAGAAGTAAAGAAGCAGAAGGTACGAAGGGGAAATTATATTTAAAGAGTATATACAAGGCAAACTCAGTTGCAGGAGCATGAAGTCACAGAGACGATTCAAATACTGCAATTTAGCAGACACTTAACTTAGGAGGGTAGATGTGTAGGCCAGTTGGTGAGACATGAAGGAGCTGGACACCGCAGCCGACACGGGTCAGAGAGAGAAGACGACACAGGTCGTGTCGGTTGTGTCGTCTTCTTTCTCTGTGCCGTGTCCGCTGCGGTGTCTAGCTCCTTCAACAGACACTTAATATTGCAAGCAGTGCATCGCATGTTGCCCTTGGGGTTAGTGAACGCAGACAGACCCCTTATGGCCACCGCGTGCACAAATCAACCAGACAAAGACCGTACCTATGACTCCAACCTAAGGGCGCATCGATTGGCCCAAGGATGTCGACGTTTGCCACTTGGAATGCAGGGTCAGGCCTAGTGATAGGCGTGATAGGCACTCTGTCTCTAAGCCGCGTATCTGACTGTACCTGACAGGTGTGGCACGTCTTGCAGAGTTGCACCACATCTGCCTCTAAACCAGGCCAAAAAAAAAACTATACTTGTTTTTAAAGTTTTTAGATTTGTAGATGACTTTTTAGTGATTTTTAACATCAGCTCTGGATTTTACGAGCATGATGTTTTTAATACACCCACCATTTTTCGTGAGGGTCTTAAACCACTAACTCTGACGCACGAACTTCCGGAAGATGGAAGAATTCGCTTTTTAGATCTAAAGATAGTATTTACTGACAACCACGTGTGTTGGGCATATGAACCCCGATCTAACAAGCCACTACTTCAATTTCAATCAGCGCATTCCAAGCTGGTTAAGAGAGCTATTGTTAATTCATGTTTCAAGAACGCCCTGAAAAAATCTTGTGAGCACTTACAAGACTACAGTTTCGCTCGGCAGTCGTTCAGGCTAACGTCAGCAGGCTACCCGAAGCATCTACAGATATCTGTCGCAGAGGCCTTGCTCAAGCACGAACAAAAAGGCGAACATAGCCCCGACACAGTGTCATCACGGAAGCAGAAAAAAACGGCAGTAATACCCTATATGCATACATTCTCGCACAACTTAAAGAAGCTAGCGCAGCGTTCAGACGTTCGCGTAGCCTTTTCCGCCCCGTGTAAGCTCTCCAGCCTTAGTCGCATGAGTTGTCCCGTGACAAAGCCTATGGTTGCATGCAAGAAAAAGCATCAGAACAGGTATGTTGATTGTACTGAAGGGATAGTTTATGAACTTCCGCTATCTTGTGGAAAAATATACGTCGGACAAACAGGGCGTTGCCTCAACGACAGATTAAGGGAACATAAAAATGATTTGGCTACCTCCAATGACCGCAACCTGCCGCTTCACTGCTCTGAATGCACAAAAGAAAATCAGGAAGTGTGTAAACCCATGTTTCATAGGTGCCGAACTTTCAAAAGAAGCAAGGACCGAACCACGAGGGAAATAATTGAGGCCCAAAGGATATCAGCTCTGGGTAACCTTTGTGTCAGCACCCCTTCTCTTGCGCTATCTGATAAAGAACGGGCGTACTTGGCAAAGCGCGCGACACGTCATTAGGTTTTTTTCAATTTTTTTGGCGCATTTTACCAGTTTGCCGCCTTCGCGCATCTTGCCTTATGTATAATACATGTATTTTCCATGAATAAATTTAGTTGTAAGTCAGCGCTGTGTGTGTCTTTTCTATCTGTGTCCCTGTCTTTTGCGCTGTTTTACATAATTATACTTGATTCTTCCCCTCGTCTTTTTTTGGTCCCAAATGTCCTCCCCACAGAGATTCGTGAGCTAGAGAAAGAACCTCTTCGCGTCTCGTCACGGGTAGCACAAGCTGATTGACTTTGGTCTCTGCGACAGAGTCCCAGTGATATAGCAGACCGTCCATGATGAACATGTCCCCTTTTCCTATGTTTGCATCAGCCCAAGTTTTTTTAAGGCTTTCTTCTGAGAGCCGGGCCGAACGGAAGCTCTGGCGCTGCTCTGGGGCCTCGTTTTCATCATCACGCGTTGAGCGCCGGACTTCAGAGGGACACCCGTCACTACCTCCATGTTGCTCCTCTGATGTCACGGTCAACTCTTTATTCTCCGGTTCGCCTGACTGGGAATCGTTCGTGTGAGCAGCGCCTGTCGTTGAGGCTGGCTCTAAAGTTTCCCTGCCAACGGTGAAAAATGCCGTAGTAGGGCCAGCTGTAACGTGTGCCTCGCTCCGGGCGACCGCTCCGTCGCTGTGTTCGCACTGTACTAGCAGCTCCCAGACTTCCCGTGATAGCCAGCAGTCCACACCCTCTGCAGGCTTGCCCGTAATTGCGCACACGACATGTACTGCCCCTGGTCGAGCAACCAGCGTGGGGCGCCGCCTCGCACTGACCACGAGCGTAACTAGCTTCGCTCCTACTGTTTCACCGAAAGCTGAGACAAGCTTTATTATTGCCGGAAGGCTCATGAGACGCGTCTGGCACAACACTTTCTCGGAATACCGTTATTTCGCTACCGGTGTCTATAACCGCCGTGGCCGGTACTCCGCCGCATTCGATCTCTACCTGCTGCAGCTTTGATTTGCGCTTTTCTTCTGACGATCTCGGGGATTTCATTTCTGCAACTAGCGTCCTGTGTGGGCAGGCCGACCCAGCGATTTCGGCAGCGCCCACGCTGGCGACGGCTACTTTCTGAGCCCGGTCGCGCTTATCGTTTTTCTGCGCGTTCTGCACAGCAGAACGGTCGTTGGTCGCACAGCGGTCGTTGGTCGCACCGCGCGCGCCTTTCCTTTAGCTTGCACGAAAGTCTGAAGCTTCTGTGACATTTCATCCGGTTTCGCCCACTTTTCCCCCTCGCGGACGCGCACGTACTCTAGGCTCTCGGTGCTTAGGCTAGCTTTCATCCGATCAGCTACGACAAGAGCCACCGCATCTTCTTTAGTGTCTGCCTCCCTCGAACGAACGTAATAGTGAAAGTACGTTTTCACGCAAATTGGGCTCAAGTTTTCTCCTTACGCTTGCCGGCGCGTTCGAAGCGATCCAGGTACTCGGCGGCAGTTAGCTTTAGCTCGTTTAATACGGCCGTCTTCACTGACTCGTAGTAACTGCACTCACTGTCCTTAAGACCGCGAAGCAACTACCGCACACGCTCAGTCAGCGCCGGTATGATGAAGTGCACGCGACTGTTTTCCGGCACACTATTTCATAAACTCTTTCCACCTCGTCAAACCAAAGCGGTACATCCACGTCGCCCGGCAACTTGAGTCTATTTAGAAATTTCAAGAAATGCTTCGGCGCGGCAGACAAGGACAAAACGCAGAAAAAACGCACCACAGAGCGCCAACTCACAACTCATTTTATTGAAACCCGCGTCAACGAACATATGCTTTGCGCTCATCAACGACAAAAAGAAAAAAAGATAACGTGCAGTGAAGAGAGCATTAGGCACAAAATGATTAGCAAAATGATTAGCAGTGCGCCAGCACTGCAAGACTGGGTGGAGACCCGTTCGCCGTTGCTCCTCAGATTCCGATGTCAAGGGGATCTGCCTGCCACCTGTCGTTGCTATCCGAAGTTTCTGCAATTCGATGCGCTCTCGAGATTCGACTTCGAGTTTATGCTTTGCGAGCGCAAGCTTGAATGCTGGTTCCATTCGGCGGATTGTCATAACATCGGAACTCGCCGTTGCAGCTACCTTTTCCAGCGCTTCTGCTATCGGCTCTGATGTCGATGCGTCCTGCTGTGACATTTCACCTAATTGATCATCGCCTTCTGACGTTTCGCCTAACTGATCACCGCCCTCTGTAGCCATCCTCTTAAATGCATTCGCATTTTACTGCTTGCGATCTGAGCTCGCCATCGTGCTCCTTGTCAACACCCTACGCCCGTTTAAACATGAGCCATCACCACCTCAGAGGAACGCAAGGAATCCCGCTCACCCATGCTGGTGTCGCTAGTAGGATCCTTTGCCTCTCTGTTGCCGCTGCGTCGTCCCGAGATGCAGGAAGAACGACGCCTCAGAGTCGGCGCTCTGGAGTGCCATGTTCCCTTGGCTGAACCTGAAGATCGGCTCCTTCCCGGGTTCTCGGACGGCTGCCACTAGATGGGCGTTGAATGATGCCTGGCACTGCTGGCTAGACAGTGGTGCCTGCTCGCGGTCGAAGATTGCCGAATCCTGTCGTGACTGCGCCAGTAAATTCTTTGCTTTCTTCAGGTTCGTTGAGGTTTCTTCGAGGCAGTTCAGACTCCTCCAAACATTAGTAGTTCGGCGGTGTTTGAAGCACAGAAGTCCAAAATCAGAAGGTACGAAAGGGGAAATTATATTTACAGAGTTTGACAAGGTAAACTCAGTTACAGAAGCATGAAGCCACACAGAAGTTTCAACTACTGCAACTTAGCAGACACTTATCACACACAGAGAAACAACTTCAGAAAATCTTACTCATCGACCGGCGGTCTCTGTTAGAGCCTAGAAGTTTTCTCTACGTGCTAAGCACGGAGCATAGTTGGGACTGCCATTCCTCGCTTTTTCTCCCGTTTATATCACTTACATCAACAAAGACGCTAGGGCGGTCAGTTTTCTTGACCCGGCCTAGCCTTTGAACAGCCAATCGCAACTTAATTGCGCAGTTGCCACAGCCCTGGGGGTTGGGCATAGCCTCGAAACCAGGGCTCGAATAAATAAAACAAACAAATTAACAAAACAATTATAAAACGCTCTCCATGCAACACCTTCGCCTTCCCCAAGAACGCACTTTTCCATTCCAAGTACATGCACGTGCGTAACCGTCTGAGGCCGCCACACTCGCGTGCTGCGTCCGACCGGAGGACCTTTGTTTACCTCACGGCTACAACGGTACCAGTCAGCGGATGGGAGAGAGACCACCCCTTTCGGGACAGCAACGCCATGCCGCACGCGCGCCCTCTGCCCGAGCTGTCGCGTCTGCGTTCCAGAAGAGCGTCCTCCCCAAGCTGATAATTGCTTCAGCATGTGCTGCTCGCTGCACTGCGCGAGCCCCGCGGAGAGCACGAAGGGCACAGCCGGCGGGGTTGTGAACGAGGCGCGATCTTACAGGAGCGTTTGACAACGTCAAGCACTCTAAGATCGTCAACAACCTCCACAGCACGAACTCTGGACAGTGAGTCCACTCGCACATCTGCGTTTTCCTTACGGACAGAACCGTCAACATCAGCACCGGCACAAAACAAACAACGCAAGTGAAGGTGAGTACGGGAGTGACTCCGCAAGGGGCAGCACTATTCCCACTTCCCTTCAACATTGCACTCCGAAATCTCCTTCCCCTTCTAAGACAGATACAGGACATACATCACGCCCTGTTGGCTGATGATATAACCTTCTGGACAACCACGGGAAGTATGGGAATGATTGAAGAACAAGGAAGTTCAGACCCTCAAGATACTGGGTCGGCACATAAATAACAACAGCAACAATCTCCTCACCCTCCAGAAACTCCGGCTCATGAGCGAGCAAATCGCCTGGATAGCGACGCGGAAATCAGGAATGCTAAAAGAAGATACGCTGCGACTAGTGCAGGCTTTCGTCGTCAACCGCGTCGTCTACGCAGCACCCTACCTCTGCCTCAAGAAGTATGGCATCAAGAATCTCGACGTCATAATCAGAGTAGCCTACAAAGAGGCCCTGGGTCTCCATCTTGCGACATCGACGGACCGGCACTTACGACTGGGCGCAGTGGAGGTCCTAAGGAAGGGGGGGGGGGCGGAGCGAGCGGTCGCCTCCCCCCCCCCCCCCCCCAAAAGCCTTTGCACTTCTTCTCGAACGTCCGTTTTCGGGCTCTCACAGGGCGAGTTATGATTTTTGACGTAGAAATGGAAAGCTTTTTCGTCTGTGATGAGTCAAGCAGTCCCCTGCTTTGTACGTGTTAGCGGCTGTCTTATTTCACACAACTCTACATTCTACAGTTTGGTATTTATACAATTCGTAGTAATTGTCGAGATATCATGGTCCTGCCGTGCTCCCACCGCTGCTTTGCCTTGGCGCTGGTGCGGCGACCACAGCTGCGGCGGTGCCATTCAGCTGCGGTTGCGGTGGCCAGCAACGTCGTCGGGGCGGCAAGGAGCCACTCACTCATGTCGTTACCCCATCATGGGACACGGCGACGTCAGCGAGGGGATCATCCCTTTTTGGCTTGACAAGGAGCGCTCACCAGCCGCCTGGTCGGAGGGTACTGTCAGCATGCTGCTGACGGGCACATTTCTCGCCCTGCCAAAGGAAGTTCCAAGAATTCGCTAACTGCTTCGACCTTCGGACAGAACGCACTTTCTACAAATTTATGGCCGGAAGAAATCGGATCTCGCGACGTCTCCCGTACTCCGAAGGGAAGAGGAGGGACGCCCCGCGAGCGGGGGTGGGGGAGGGTGGAAGAAACGGACAGAAGGACACACGGGCAGACGAGCGCACAAGAGGGAGCAGGAAAGTCGACACAGAACGCGGCGAGAGCAGCGCAGTTCGCACGGCGCCACCTCCATCGAAAGTGTGGACTGGCATCCCTCTAAAGTTTCTTAACCCACCTCAATAAATGGTTTTTAAACATCCACTGAGTGTCCACTAACAGTACCAAGGGCGGAACAAAGCCCCTTCCCAGGACTGAGTTATGAAGGCCGCTAACCCAGCTCATGAAATGTCAGGGCAGGTGCTTTGACCTTCCTGGACTCGCCGTGACGGGATATTTCAGCCGTCGACCTCTGTTCCCCCGGTATCAAAATGAATATTGCCCACGTGACTGTTAACATTCAAAGCATGACTTAAGGTATATCTATATCATTCGCCGTTTATTTTTCAGCAACAAAGCACACAAAAGTTGTTGTACAAATAAAATGTGAATAGAATAATCGTTTCTATTTTTTGTTATTTCTTTTTATTTTTTATTTATTTATTTACTTATTTTTGTTATTTTTTATTTTTACTTTAATTTTTCGTATAAGGAAGTCCGTCCGCCCCCCATAAAACCAGTCTCTGGGACCGCCACTGACTGGGGGTGAACAACACGATAGACGAGCTGATAGAGGCACACCTCAAGGCGCAGGTGGTACGGCTCTCCACTACTCGGACTGGCTGAGAAGTTCTCAGTGATTTAAACATCAATTGCTCCCGGAAGTTAGACACCAAAACCGACATCCGAGTCTCATCTAGAAGACAATTCATGGCAGCTTCACTAAGGAATATGCACCCCCATTTTCACTAGTAAAAATGACAAGCACGAGTCGAAGCTATGAAAAGGCACTACGGCGGGCGCGAAGGCATGTTCCATGTCGGTGCTGCGCGTCCAGGTAGTACACCAAAACAAAAAATGTACGGACTTATAGTGGCTAGCCAGGACATAGGCTACTGGCTCCGGAAGAAGTGGCGATTGCTATAGCTGCAGCACACACTAGTACAGAATATATTCTTGCAGAATCGCAATTACCGCAGGGGCAGGATCGCGCAGCTAGCCGCTAAAATCCTGCAAGATAGCTGCATCCGTGGCTACGAACCCACACACAAACACTTAATATGGGTACTGTTGGAGTTGAGGGTTCAGGACAGGAGTGCCGCTGAGCGAAGAGGTTCGTAGATGGCGAAAGGAGAATAGGTTTATTTACATTTTACATTGGTGGTTAGAAGTGAGACGATTCTCCCGCATCCGTTGTCGAGTTTTATACCCTTCTTGTTCCATAAAGTCCCTAGGTTGAGGACGCCCTTGCCGGAGTGGGAGAGGCCTAGAGCTTTCACCTGTGCGCACACACACGACACTGCACTCATGGTCACGCCCCCTTCACATGTGGAGTCTGAGGGAAAGAAGGTTGTCGTCGAGGTAGCGTTGACTGCGGTAGGTGATGGCCTCCTGCCAGCCGAAGGTTTCTGTGGGTCACCGACATCTGTTGATCATCAAATGCCACCCGCCGCTCGAGGCCAGAACGCGAGGTCACGAAAAGGCCGAAAGTGGTTCCCCGTGCTTGCAGATGTTCGCGAGGGTCGGAGATGATGCCCGCCAGCTTGTCGCGGTGCTTGGCACGCCAAAGAGCAACAGGAAACGAGGGCCTTTGTTCCCTGGCACGGTCACGGCAAATGGGAAAGATAACGTTCGTCTCCCCGAGGCGACGGCGGTGGCGTTCTACACGTGCAGACCTTTCGGAAAGGGGGTCCGTTTTGGTCCTGCACTCCAACCGGGCAAACTCCGTAATTGAAGTCAGCTGGCACCTGGGTCCTCTACGTGCGTGCGGTCCATGGCGGCAGGCCCGAAAGCAATCACACTCAAGTTGCTCGCAGCCATACACAGTAGAAGCAGGCGTGCTGGAGGCCACCCGGCGAGACTTGTTGTCGTCGTTCCTAATAACTCCTCCGCGGCCAGGAAAATCTCGATCGGCCAGTGGTAGCAATCCCTTGCCGAGGCGAGATTGCCTTGACTTGGGAATGGGAAGTCCTGCTCTTTTCTGCGAGCACCAAATAAACCCCCCCAAACTTCTCACAATGGCAAACAGTGGCCGTTCCGGCCCCAGCAACAAAGCCCTACACGACGCGCAAGCACCCAGACTCTGCCCATGACCCACCAGGCTTATCACAACAAACATGGCAACCTAACAAATTTTTGATTCCAAGTGATTTCGCCACTTAATTGATAGCATCATTGACCCTTGGGCAACAACCAAGTCAGAGCCGTGAATGAAATGGAAAGAGTAAACATACATAGAAAAACATACATAGGTCCGCTAGTAATACCCAGATACTTATAAAAACTGGAGGACCTTCTTTTACTTTGGCACTTCAGAATAGCCTGCTTAACCCATCGGCATTGCCATTCATTTTTCCTCTCTTATACCTCACAGAGAAGTTGTATTCCTGAAGGATGAGGCTCCACCGCAGCAAGCGTCCGTTCTTTTGAGACATCTGCCGCAGCCACGTGAGTGGGCAGTGATCCGTCTCAAAAACGAATTTCGACCCGTATAGGTAGCATGACAATTTTTGTGCTGCCCAGACTACGCATGCGCATTCCTTTTCTGAGGCGCTGTAAGCTTCCTCCCGCAGCGTGAGTTTCCGGCTTGCGTACAGGATGGGATGCTCTTCATTGTCTTTCCCGACCTGACTCAATACAACACCCATCCCCCTATCACTAGCGTCGCACTGAACTACAAACTCTTTAGTGTAGTCCGGCGTCCGTAGTACGGGCCGTGAAATGAGCACTTTTTTGAGCTCCTGAAAGGCGCTCTCTTTCGGCTCATCCCAAAAAACCTTTTCGGGCTCTCCCTTCCGCAGTGCATCTGTCAGTGCGCTTGCTCGTTGAGAATAGCGAGGAATGTACCTCTGATAATACCCAACGAGCCCCAGAAAAGAGCGGATGTCTTTCTTTGTCCGAGGCGTTGGAAAGTCAGCTATCGGCTTAATTTTTAGTTCTGAAGGCTGCCGCGTTCCTCGTCCTACAATGTGTGTGTCCAAGGTAGGTCACTTGGGAACAACAAAAGCTACATTTCTCAGCCTTCAGTGTAAGGCCAGCGTCCCGCAACCTGGCCAACACGCTCCTCAGGTGCGAGATATGCTCCTCCCAGCTGTCGGAAAATATCGCTACATCGTCTAAGTATGGGACCGCAAAGCTTTCCATGTCTTTAAGCACAATATCCATCAATTTCGAGAAGCTATACGGTGCGTTCTTGAGGCCAAAACTTAAAACGAGAGGTCTTAAAGTCCCAATCGGCGAAATGAAGGCGGCGTAGCGGCTCGAGGCATCTGAGAGAGGGACCTGCCAATATCCCCTCACAAGATCCAACGTAGAGATGATCTGGGCCCCACTTACGCGCTCCACTCTCTCCTCAATATTAGGAATCGGATAGAGCTGGTCTCTGGTGATTCCATTCAGTTTTCTATAGTCCACGCATGGACGAGGCTCTTTACCTGGTACTTCAACGAGGATCATGGGGGAAGTGTAATCACTTTCAGTTGGTTCGATGACCCCGATCTCAAGCATTCGCTTAATTTCTGCCTCCATGATGTGACGCTGACGTGGTGACATTCGATAAGGTTTTGACCTGATTGGTTCAGTGGAGGTAAGCTCCATCTCATGAGTTATCAGGTCCGTTTTTCCTGGTCGACTGCTAAACATTCCCTTGAATTCACTTAAAAGTCCCTTAAGGTCATTTAGCTGACCCTCTTTCAGCATATCGGTCCTCGCGGAACGCGCAAGAATCTTCTCGACGCCACATTCCGCATCGCTGTCTTTCCCTATCTCAGGTAGATCAGCGTGTACTTCGTCGGGCATGTTTAACATCATATTTACAACCTCCTCCCTTCCTACATAAGGTTTCATCAAATTACAGTGATAGATGGTGACCTCATTTCTCTTTCCGGGCTTTTTCAGGGCGTAGTTGGTTTCCGACAGCCTGTGCTGAACTTCCACCGGCCCCTCCCACTGCACTTCCATCTTGTTTTTCCTGGATGGTCGCAAAATCATGACCTTATCGCCCGCCTGAAATGTTCGTTGCCTTGCATTTCGGTCATAATATAGCTTTACCCCCTGCTGCGCCGCTTTCAGGTTTTCGTCTACGAGAGCACGTGTAGAACTAAGTCGGTCGAGCAATTCCAACACGCAACTCACGACTGTTTGGCTTTCGCCCGTTCCCTCCCAGAATTCTCGCAAAATCCGGAGAGGAGAACGTAGGGCTCTCCCATACACAAGTTCAGCGGGTGTGAACCCGGTCGCCTCATGGGGAACTGTTCTAAGCGCGAACAGCGTTGCCGGCAAACAGCTCTCCCAGTCTGTTTTCCGTTCATAGCACAACGCGCGCAGAACCCTTTTGAGCACGCAGTGCATTTTTTCGACACTGTTCGACTGGGGATGGTATACCGAACTGTGTATGAGCTTGATACCGCACCTCTTTAAAAAGGTGGTCGTTAAGGCGCTGGTGAACACGGTTCCCTGGTCAGCCTGAATTTCCGCGGGAAAACCGATTCGTGCAAAGGTACTGAGCAAAGCGTCCACTATTTCGGAAGAGCTTTGTTCTTTGAGGGGGAATGCTTCGGGAAATTTTGTTGCTGGACACAGCATCGTAAGTATATACTTGTATCCTGATTTCGTTTGGGGTAGGGTCCCTACCGTGTCGATTACTAACCGCCGAAATGGTTCAGTGATCAGTGGAACCAATTTCAGTGGATCTTTCCATTTGTCCCCTGGCTCCCCGACTCGTTGACATGCGTCACACGACTTCACGTACTTCTCAACGTCTTTGAAGCACCCTGGCCAGTAGCACTCCATTAAAAGTCGCTCTTTCGTTTTTTTGATCCCGAAGTGTCCCGACCAGCTGTTCCCATGACACAAACTCAGAAGGTCAGCCCGGTATTTTTCGGGAATTACTAGGTGATCAAAAGTCCTGCCTTTGCGATCTCGGTAGTGCCTGTAAAGCAGTCCACCTTTCTCGAGTAACGTGATGTTACGCCTAGCCACGCCCTCTTCCGCGTTAGCATGCAGGCGCCCCAAACTAGGATCGCTCTTTTGCTCTGCCTTTAGCATCTCTCTGTCAACTTCCAACAGCCGCGCAAAGCCGCGCGAAGTAGGGGACAATACCGACGCCCCGGCGGACTCTGTTTCCTGCGGTTCCCTTGGCGCTAAAGCTGCGCTTATGTTGCCCGATCTAGGGTCAACCTCGTCCACTTGTTCAGCCATTAACCTTGGCTCCTCGATTTCAGATTGTGCTCCGATTTCCGCCTCGCTCTGTCCCAGGTCCTGTGTTAACTGAGCTGTGAGCTGGCGGGTTTTCGAGCGCGTTAGTGCCTGTACTCTTCCTTCTCCAAAGAGCTGTCCTCTCTCACGCAACAGTCGGTCAGACTGATTTGAGAACAGATAAGGATATTCCAGCGGAAGAGTACTTGAGACGGCTGCCTCCGTCACCAGTTTCCCAAACGGACCTGATATCTCAACCCTTGCCATAGGCAAGCAAACACTGTGCTCCTCCAACACCTGTTTAATCCACGTTAATTCTTCCGTGAAATCTTCAGGCGCAACATAGGATGGGTGCACTACATCCATCGTAGCCGCGCTATCCCTGAGCACTTTACACGGCTTGCCGTTTACCTCTAACTCATGAAGGTAGGGGCGAAGAATTTCAAGGTTTTCATCGCTACCGTTTATGTAGGAAAACACCACTCGCGGGTTTCTACATCTCGCGGCGATATGTCCTGGTTCTTGGCAGTTGTAGCACCGGCACGGTTTGCCTGGCCTCAAACTCCCTTTTCCGCGCCTTTTCTACCCCATCGTCCTTCGTTTGACTACCGCTCTTCTCTGGGGCCTTTTCGGCCACCTTTCTCTGCGTTGCACCCTGCCCGTGTTTTCATTTAGAGCCGGCTTTCTTGAGGAAAAATACTTTCTCGAGGTACTTCCTTTTTCCGACTGCCCTTCCTCCGCACTCGCTTTTCTCCGTATCGAGAATTCGTCTGCGAGTTGAGCTGCTCGCTCAACAGTCTCTACCTTTTCCTTGTCCTGCACCCAGAATTCTACGGACGGCGGGATGCTGCGGAAAAACTGTTCCAGGCAGACGCACTCGACCACCTTGTCCTTACTTTCGTACACGCCTGCCCCCTTAAGCCACTCCACTAAATAGCTTTTCAATGTGTACGCAAACTCCGCATAATCCTCGCTGCTTTTTTTTGTTGCTTCCCTAAAGCGCTGCCGAAACGCCTCCTCTGAAAGCCGGTATTTCTTCAGTAGAGCCGATTTCACTTTTTCATAGCTTTCCGCATCCTGTTCGCTTAGCCTGGCGATCACATTAGCCGCCTCGCAAGGTAAAAGGCCTAGCAGGCGCTGCGACCACAAGTTCTCGGCGATTTTGCTCTTTTGGCAAGCCCTTTCATAGTTAACTAGGTACAGACCGATGTCTTCGCCCATTTTGTACGGATACATCCAATTGTCTGTAAGGTGAGACTCCACCCTGTTTAATCGATAAACAATGCCTGCTCCCCCATTTTGGGCTGCCAGACGCTGGCTTTCGATTTGGAGCTCCATCATTTTCAGCTGTCTCTGTTCTGCGGCTTCCTTTTCTTTTTTTTAATCCTCTCATTTCTTTTTTTCTGCGGCTTCCTTTTCTTTTTTTTTCATCCTCTGATTTCTTTTTTTCTGCTTGTTGCCTTTCTAACACTTTGTTGACCATTTCCCAAGCAATTTGGATATCTTCTTCGTCCGCCTCACAATTTTTGATTGTTTTTATGATTTCTACTTTCTTCATTCCTTCCTCCACTTCCAATCCCAACTCTTCACACAACAGCAGCAGCTCGTCCTTGACTACCTTCCTGAGGTCCATGATCGCTGCCCTAAATGGTGGCCCTGTCTCCTCACTAATTGTTCTGTGCAAACTGCCACTGTGCTACAGACACCCGATTACCAGCAGTTCAAACTTTCAACCCAGAGTTTAAAGCCTGGTGAATCTTAGAGCAAAGACAAAGCGCTCACCCATACACGCAGAGCGATGTCACCCGGTCCATCCCACCGCTGCCACCAGTTGTTGGAGTTGAGGGTTCAGGACAGGAGTGCCGCTGAGCGAAGAGGTTCGTAGATGGCGAAAGGAGAATAGGTTTATTTACATTTTACATTGGTGGTTAGTAGTGAGACGATTCTGCCGCATCCGTTGTCGAGCTTTATACCATTCTTGTTCCCTAAAGTCCCTAGGTTGAGGACGCCCTTGCCGGAGTGGGAGGGGCCTAGAGCTTTCACCTGGGCGCACACACACGACACTGCACTCATGGTCACGCCCCCTTCACATGTGGAGTCTGAGGGAAAGAAGGTTGTCGTCGAGGTAGCGTTGAGTGCGGTAGGTGATGGCCTCCGGCCAGCCGAAGGTTTCTGCAGGTCACCGACATCTGTTGATCATCAAATGCCACCCGCCGCTCGAGGCCAGAACGCGAGGTCACGAAAAGGCCGAAAGTGGTTCCCCGTGCTTGCAGATGTTCGCGAGGGTCGGAGATGATGCCCGCCAGCTTGTCGCGGTGCTTGGCACGCCAAAGAGCAACAAGAAACGAGGCCCTTTGTTCCCTGGCACGGTCACGGCAAATGGGGAAGATAACGTTCGTCTCCCCGAGGCGACGGCGGTGGCGTTCTACACGTGCAGACCTTTCGGAAAGGGGGTCCGTTTTGGTCCTGCACTCCAACCGGGCAAACTCCGTAATTGAAGTCAGCTGGCACCTGGGTCCGCTCCGTGCGTGCGGTCCATGGCGGCAGGCCCGAAAGCAATCACACTCAAGTTGCTCGCAGCCATACACAGTAGAAGCAGGCGTGCTGGCGGCCACCTGGCGAGACTTGTTGTCGTCGTTCCTAATAGTACCTGGTCACCAGGGCATCCTAGGGATCGAGAGCGCACATGCCTCAGTCCGAACATTTCTCCACCGGGCACCCAGTACGGATACCATGGAACCTCATACTCCACTACTAACTTACTACGACATACTTCAGCACTTAAGATTATCCCGTCGTGTCTATCCTCCGCCGGCTAAGCCACTTGACAAAGAGAAGGACCTAGACTTCCGAAACCTACAGACCAACACTTACAACAACCCACAAAGACTACACTCAATAGACCCGGAGTCGTTTCACTCACAATACAAATTCTGCGGGGAGAAGGCGGACCTGTACCATATATGGGCCTGCCAACGTAATCAGGCGGTAACTGCTAATAACCAACCAACGCAGGAGGGGCTCTGACCAGCTCGGACAAAACGAGTCAAGAAAGAGTCAAGCCTACGTCAATGAGGTTCTGGACTAACAGCTCCAATCGCCGCTACAACCTCCTAAAAAATTTCATTAAAATATTTTCACCACCATCCACCGCGAACCATGACTCGGTACTTTTGGGCCCTTCTTTGCACTTTTTGGATCCCGCGACCCTTCTTAATCATGGATAACATAGCAGCCTACCGCTTTCTATGTTTCGTCACTGGCCTTTCTCAGCCATATAAGAGCAGTACCACCTGATGTCAACATCGTCGCAGACCATGTGGTAGATATTACGGGCTTCCCTGTTGTACCGGCGGCTCGCCGCTCACCGATGCACCGCGTTCAGTGGACGCGCTTAGCGTCGATACCTCTCCCAGACCATCTACGCGACTTTGTCTGCACACTTGGCTGGGCAGTGCTCCCTACTTCTGATCGGTTAGAGCTGTGGGCTGTGTTACGCTCCAGCACCTGTCTGTCCTAATTGTCCGCTTCCAGAATCTAATCGCCACGCAACAGCCATCTGCGCCGTAGCGCGTGTCTTTTGGTGCGGTTCAAGCGGGATTCCGTGTGCAAGTCATTGTGTGCTTCGTCTCCCGTGGCCGCTTCACCAGCGGCTGCTTTGCTCGCCTATTAATTGTTGCGGGTCTTTTCCGTTTATGGCGCAGCCGATTCGCCGCGGTTGCTGGTGGCTTTCGACGCCGCAATGTGTGTGGACAAATCTCGGCCGTCTATGACGGGCACTGTTGAGTTTTTTGTCGGGGCGACTGGACACTTCTTTGGTGAGGAAGAGTTTCTCCGGCAATGGTTATCCCAGAACAATCCAGAAATGCCATCCCTAACAAGTGCCATCCAGAACACCTAGAAGAATCATCCCAGAAGTGCCATACCAGAACAATTGCCGTTCTGAAACTAGCAGTTATATGTTGTGCAACTTGACCTGGTTTCAACGTCAACAACAAGCTCAAGCACACAAAGCACTTATTGTTCAAATTTGGTGCGGACACTGCAACAGAAAGCTAGGAAACCGCTACTCAAGTCGCAGTCTGGCAAAGCGGCAAAAATAGCATTCATGGTTATTAAGCCACAAAAAAAAAATCTACTTTGCGATAATACACTCGTCAAGGCGTGATCCCCCATATTGAATGGCTAGCTGCTTAAATAGCGTATTTCTGGATGTCGGCCACAAAGGAATCCCAGATCGTATGAGTGTGCATTAGCGCATAACGCCGGCGTTCCTGCGCAGGCACAACCTTGCGATCTAGATGGAAATGGTCTGAAGGTTAGTTCTAGCTTTTACACCCGGCCCCACATTCTAAGACGGTAAGCGCTTGTCGTCAGTGCGTGAGCCTAAGCTCCTAAAAACTGCTCTTCAAATGCTTTAGAAAGGTCGAAAAATTCCGTCTCCACGTTATCAGCGAGAAAATCTATAATCCATCACCGAAGCCGAGAGGCCGGTGTGATTGTCGAATTTTGCGGACGAAAGGATAATTTCGCTCACGCGCCGCGACGAATGCATCCACAATTATTAATGCGAAGGCATTAGGTGTTTATGTTGACCACGAAAGTGTCCGCAAAATGTGTCGCCGGAAGTTCGTCCTCTGAGACGTCTGGTATGCGATGTTATCGGCATATGACGTAAAGAGTCATGCAAGTCATGAAACGTACAGCAAAAATAAGAAAACTGAAGTCTAGGTTGGAATCGAGCTCGGGCCGGCGTCTTGCGAGATGACGTGAAAGGATGATGCAAAATTTAGAGAGTGATGACTTCACACCCGAGTTGAGCCCTAATCTCTGCCACGTGCAAACAGGAGAGAGAAGAAATTATGGTGTCCCAGGCGCGAAACCGCGTCCGCCGAATCGTAAGCAGAGTAAGTGCCATCTCAACTTTTTCGTGCCGCCTTGGATGCCTGCTTGGGCGGCGCCCCGCAATTCACCTCACGTGAATGGAATCTATGCGCCACTGTTTGACGTTCATTGGCGTCTTCCACATGCCTTTCGCTGGAGAACTCGAAGACGCCATCGAAACAATTTAGCTGTCTCGAACATAAACGAACCCGAATGTCTTATACGTAAGGTTAAACGAGCACACTCTATGCTAACTTTTACGCACCCTGCACAGCTCTGTTGCCTGATATTATGCTTCACTCAAGGAAAGACTGTTTCGGCAGGAAATACTGGCGACACTTTAATTGTGCTTTGAAAGACTAGGATGCAATCCTTCGCAAAATGTCTCTTTCACAAAATTAAAGGAAAATCTACGGTAATCATCTCAAGCTACTTTTTTTGTCAGATTCAGGTTACTGAATTTTTTAGCAGCATGTGACTGTAATATATGTGGTTGAGGTGGCAATTTTGCATGTGCCTAAATAATAAAGGCGCGCGCCCAAAACTAACATAGCTGATGTCCTGTGCATTTTCGTCTACTTTGTGCAGGTCATGGACCGAGACTGTTCCGGGCTAAAGCGTTGTTTGGAGCTGTTATGAGGGACTGTCACAAAGAAATCTTACATGTGATGCAATATATACCCCCCACAAAGTTCAGAGTGGTAAGCAGCGTAATCTTCTTCTCCATTTTTCATCGAAACACTTCCGGAAAGGTATCTCATGCACTTTGCGCTTTTACTGATTTTCACGGATATGGCGCGCTTGTTTCCTCCAACATTCCACATTTTCCGCTAAAATCAATCTGGAGCATAGAACGATGGTTTTTTCTTGAATATTTCATTCCTTTCGCTAGCGAACTAAGCCAGCGTAAAATAACGAGAATTATTACAGCTAACCGCTACGGCATCGCCTGACCGATGGATTTCGGGGACCACGACAGCTACGGCATGCCGATTGTGCATGCCTTAAATCATGCCTGTGACAAGGACTGCATTCATGGCGGCTTAGGGGCGCATTTGATAGCCGCCAGTCTGAATGCTCTACCTCAATTCCTGGTTCACCACGGGGCCAGTAATTTTGTTGAGCACATCTCCCTTACTGAATCCTGTGACGTGCTTGTCCCGTTCAAGCAGACTGTCTTTCCTTTTTTTACGAAAAACACATATGCCGACACAGTTCATGAAGTGAGGCGTCTAGTGTTCATGTTTCCAAAGGAATGCCTACCAGGTTTGAAAGCTGTGTAACGAATTATGGTATGAGCATGTGGTGAAAGACAAAAATTTTCACTGCAGCACTTCCGGTATACCTGCGCAATAATGGAAAGCTGCATGGATACCATACCAGAGAACACTACACTGGTGGCAAGTACATCATAATTCTTTTTACTAATGATAGAAGTACACTGCAATTCACGTTAAAGCTTTAAGGGTGGATTGGAATGTCTATAATTAAAAGCATTTCACCCCTAGGAAAGGGCAATATTTAGGGGGCACAGCTTCCTTATAAAGGAAGGTTTTCTCCCAATTTCACCCTTTCTGACCAGGAACCGTCAAACATGTCACTGATACCCTTTAAAATGGGTGTAACAGTCATAATTCACCTTTCACAGTCTTTTTGCATTTTGCACTTTTATGCAGTGCCAGTCACCCTAGAAATATTTCATCGCATCAGTCGACACTGTAGCCGCCCACACATGCACTATGTGGTAGAGACAGTAGCTCGTTTTTTCTCTGCGTCCTGAACGGCCAAGAGCATCCCAAGAACATTCAGTAAGGGCATGCACATGACACATGCATTACTCGGTAACTATTTATTGATGTGAACCAGCAAATGAAACTTGATGCACTTACAAACAGCGTCGGCTAATGCCCTTTATCTCAGGCACAGTCACCCAAAAGTAGCTGTTTGAATATGCAACACACTTTATAGCCTCCTCATTCGTAGCTCATGTCCAAAAGAGAGAGAGAGAGAGACTCTTTAATGAAAAGCAGAGAATTTAGCCGGCGTTTAAAAATCGCTGGCATGCTACTCTGCGTAGGAAGGGGAATTTGGGAGAAAAAGACAGAAGGAGAGCAGCGTGGAAGAGGTAAAAAAAAAACCCGAAGATAAAATGCGGCCATGAAATGGGTACTAAGGATGCAATGGCGAGTATTGATGTAACCTATGGAATGATGGAGCGCATAGTCTGACAAATGGGCTGACGAAGTTCCCTGCATGAAGAATGCATGAAGGTAACGTGCAAGTGAATTTAGAGCTTATCAAGATGTCCAATGTCTTTTAAATATGTAAAAAGAAAGTTCATTGCAAGTCTCTGTTGCCTGAAGCAGGCTAAGGGACCTAAAACTTTGTCCATTGTTAGGGGCACTGGGCAGAGCTTCTGCATGCAATGTTCATAGTACGCACGCTCGTTAGCATACGCAGGGCACACAAGTAGGATATGTTCCACAGTTTCTATAGAGGCACAATTGTCACAATGCGGACTGTTCGTTTGTCCAAAACGGTATCGCAAGCCGTTTGTATATGCAGAATTCAGACGAAGTCGGTGATAAAGTGTTTCCAGTTGTCGAGGAATTCTGGGTGAGAGTCTTGATCTAAGATGTGGGTCGATTGAGTGAAGAAATTGGTACTGATGTGTCGGCAAACTCCAAAGCCGATACGTTTCTTCGTAAGCAAAACTTTTAGCCATTTGGGACGCATCCGATTTCGTGAAAAAAGTTCGCATGTATCTCCGATGTTGATGGCCTTTACGGGCCGCCTCATCTGCTTTTTCATTAGCCAGAATGCCACAGTGAGCAGGTACCCACTGAAATGTTATGCAGTGGCCTGCGGCAGTAGCTAAATGATGTATATACCCGATGTCGAGGGAAACTGGCTGGTGATTCGTTTTCTTCAGCAGGTTGGCCAGGATCTGCAGAGATGCTTTTGAATCGGTGAAGATAACCCAATGGCCGGCGGTTCGGCGCAGGATGTAAGAAACAGCTTCCTTAATGCCGTGAAGCTCAGCTGTCGTAGAGGATGTCCTCCGCTGCAGCCGGTAAGAAAGGGCATGGTTTGTTGAGGGCACATAAAGGCCACAAGAAGAGGTTTCTTTAGTAGTTGACCCATCGGTGAAGATATGGATGTGCTGCGTATATTTCTCCGTTAAGTAGGCGAGAGAGTAGTTTGCAGAAGCGCTGCCTGTGGCATGTGGCTCTTTGCATTCACACCTGGAACAGCCTTCTTCACCTTTAGAGGAGAGAGTGTCCATGGAGGAAAGGCCAGAGGTAGTAGCTTCTGTGGCTGATTAATAGTAGGAAGGGGCAGGAGATGTACTGCCTGGCCAAAGCTAGAGTTGCTGTGAATTAGATGGACACGATGTAGGAAGTGTTTCTTCCCTTGCAGGACATGGCGGAGATGGGTACGCATAGTCTCCTGGGCGGAAATCACCTCTAGTGGGAGACATCCTGCCTCCGCTACTGTTCCTGACGCAGAGGAACCTTTTGGGAGGCCAAGACATATTCCCAGGCAGTTGTTCCGTGCGGCATTGAGAGTCTTATTGCTAGATGTAGATAATCTTTGAAGCACTGGTAGACAGTAGCGCAAGGTTCCTTCAACGTAGGCTTTTTCAAGCAGAAGCATTGATCGGCAGTTGCTACCCCACCTTGTTCCCGCCATGAACCTGAACACTTGCGATGCTGCAGTAATCCTCTGGCGGAGTTTTTTGATCTGAGGTGACCATGACAGATTGTAGTCGATTACAACACCCAGGAATCGCTGAGATCGTACATATGGCAGCGATCGTCCGCCTAGGAGCAGCGGATATCGGGTCATCGTTTTTCTTGTAAACGCCATTGCAACACTCTTTTCTGGCGATAGACGGAGACCTCTGGAAGCCAGGTACATTGAAACGTGCATTAGCGCTCGCTGAATACGTTGCTGGGTAATATAGCGCGAACGTGATGCGGTCCAGATGCAGATATCATCAGCATAAATTGTTATGCGGACCCCTCGCGGAAGGTTTCTTGTTATGTGAATAAAGACAATATTGAACAAGAGAGGGCTGAGCACCGCTCCCTGTGGTACGCCCCTCTCCACTGCGTGAAAGCGTGTTGGACCGTCTGGAGTGGACATAAAAATTTGCCGTTCTTTTAAATAATGCCCAATCCACTTGTATAGCCTTCCTCCAAGGCCAAGACTGCCAAAGGCTGCGAGAATTGCATGGTGAAAGACAGAGTCAAAGGCGGCCTTGATGTCTAGGAAAACGGCTGTCGGGATGTACCCAGCATGAAGGTACTGGGCGATGATATTGTCAGTCGCCGACCTGTTTTGACGGAACCCATTCATTTCTTGGGGGAACTCATTTCGGCTTTCTAGGAACCAAATTATGCGCTTGGAGATCATGCGCTCCATGAGCTTACCTACGCAGCTCAGTAGGGCAATGGGCCGGAATGATGCGTAGCTTGTTGGCTGTTTACAGGGCTTCAAAACAGGCACAATTTTTGCCAGCTTCCATTCCGTGGGCACCTCACCAGCCATCCAGGAAGAATTGTAATACTCCAGGAGTCGAAGACGGGAGGTGTGGGGTAGCTTAGCAATGGCGTCATAGGTCACCTCATCATGACCCGGAGACGTGTGTCTGTCTCCGCGATAGCTGTGGATAGTTCTTCCATTGTGAAAGGCAGGTCTAACGCTGGCACTGCCGCCTTTGGGATGCCTGTTTGACCATCTGCGGAGAGTGTCGAATGCCCTGACCCTGTCGACAGTAGCCTGCAGTATTCTTCTGAGACTTCTTTTATAGATTTTTGCTCGTGAAGGGAGAGTGCAGCGAAGGGGTGGAGTTGTAGAAGTGGCGTGCGCATACCTCTAACTATCCGCCAAATGTTGGTTACTGGTTGGCGCACATCCAGCGTAGAACAAAAGTCACGCCACTTTTGCCGATTCAGTTTATCCATGTAGCGTCGAATGTGACGTTGTGCCCGTCGGCATGCACGTAGGTCATCGAGGCTGTTTGTGCGCAGAGCTTTCCTTTCAGCTCGCCTGCGTATAGCGCAAAGCCTTTGGAATGTGTCATCATTTGAAGGTAGGTTATCATTTTTAGCTGTAATTTGTGTACTCGCTCTCAGGCAATACGCCATTGTCGATGCTAATTCCTCATTGCGAGTTGCCGCAGTAACTCCTTTGCTTACAGCGTCCTTGTATGCGTCCCAGTCTGTAGATTTTATAAGGAATTTCTTTGGGTTCCTTAGCGCATGGAAAGCCGATATGAGGATTGGGTAATGGTCGCTTCCGCGTGTCTCCAAATCAGTGCACCAGCCAAAGTTGTTGGCGAATGAACTTGTGACAAATGTCACGTCGATGCTGCTGGTAGTCGTCGGGCCTCGGAGGTAGGTGATGCTGCCGTCATTTAATGGCTGAACTGAATGCTTGGAGAGAAGTTTTGCAAGCTTGGCACCTCGGGCACATGTATGTGAGCTGCTCCAAATTTCATTATGAGCATTGAAGTCTCCGCAAATAATATGCGGAGAGGGCGTCCTTGATATCAAATTTTTGAAGTCTCAAAGCATAAAATGGCGTGCCTGGCTCAAGATATACTCCAATCAAAGTGTACTGTTGTCCGGCAATAACTGTGACAGCGCACACGTATTCATTGTCGCTGTGAGGCGGGACATCAACCGGTGAGGCCGGGATATCCTTGCGAAAGCCTATCAGCAATCTGCTGACGTTATCTGGTGATTGTGAATGATGGAAATAGTATCCATGGAGTCGGAAAGTTTCCTCGACGCGTGATTCACAGATGACTATGAAGGGGAAGCGTTACGCTCGCACGAGCTGTCGGAAATCTGAGAGTTTAGAGCGTAGCCCGCGAGCGTTCCACTGGAAAATGGTGCATGTACGAAAGATGTTGTTGATTGTCAGCTGCGGTGAAGTTCTCGCTGTGGAAGCCATGATTACTGAAGTGTGGTATTACGCCCCTGCGGAGCGTAGGAGACCGACACCAACGGCTCCATTGCAAGGACAGCTTCTACTTCTGGGAGTCCTCCTGACGAGGGGTTTGCACGGATAAGAGCTTTGATGGCTGCAAACAGCATCGGAATCAGCAGGCATGTGACATCTTGTTCAGAGCTTCCGGTTTGCTGCCTGCCGCTGATCTTCCTGTCATGTTGTGGCGCCTTAGGCTCAGAGCGAGCGCCGCTGTTTGTCGGGTCTTGTGCAGTGCGTTGCAGCAGCTTTGATGAAGGAGGAGAACCAACAGACTTCCCACGCTTCTTTTTTACCGCATCTGCGTAGGTCTTGTCAGCTGCTCTGCCACGCTGTGTTGACTGCTTCTCGGAAAGAGCTGCCGTAGGCGTGAAAACCACGTCGGGGTTAGGTGGTGGTTCATGGCGCTTAGGGGGTTTCCCTTGTGTTTGCTCTGCCGTGCGAGCAACTGTGGCTGCTTTTTTTTTTATAACACCCTCCATAGGAAGCAGGGTGTGGGCCACCGCAGTTAGCGCATTTAGGTTGCGCTCTCGAAGTGCATTCTTTGTGCGAGTGGGGGCCAGTACAGACTTCGCAGCGCACGGGGCCGTTACAGTGTCTTGATATGTGGCCATGCCTCTGACATTTATAGCATTGAGTTGCTGCTCCGACGTATTCAGTTACAGGGTAACTACAGAACCCAAGCGTTACTCGTTTTGGTAGCGGCGCATCTTTTGCGAATTCCAATATAACTGCGCGACGGCGTACCTCTTTGATCTTTCCACCATCCTCAGGAGTGTAGGCGGTTAGCCTCCTCGCTGACAGGACACCTTGGTCGCGTAGATATTCGTGCAGATCTTCGTCTGTGTAGGTGACAGGTACATCTTGTATTTTGCCATAGCTTGCCATGTAAGAGTATGGGACTCGGGCCTCTACAGCCACTCCAGCCAGCTTAGTTACCGTGAGCAGACGGTTGGCGGCGGGCAGCGTCGATACTGTAACCATCAGGCTCCCATCCCTGTGAATGCGATGGCTGAGGACTTTTTCTTGAGCCGATGCTACAACCGCCGAAGCCACAATGTTGGGGTTGGCTTTCCATAGGCTTCCTCCTTCCTCGGTGGGCCTGAAGACGACAGGAACACCGGTAGCTCTCTTTTTCTTGTACGATACAACTGTAAATGATGCTTGATCCATGTCCTCTGGATGGTCGGTCAGAGGCTCGTTGCTGGCTTGGTCGTCACGCCGTCTCTTGTTTGCCGGGCCCTGGTCTGTAGCCGCAACTACAGGGGCCGCTGGACCCGCCGCTGCCGTTGCTGCCACCAGTGCAGCATGGAGTTCAGCTGGTGGTGATGTTCCGTGTCGGCGTTGATACGGCGCACAGCGCCGAGGAGGTCGCTTGACGTGCTTTTGCCGGCGGCCAGGGACCCCCAGGTCGTCGCACGTCGAGGACACACTCCAAAAAAAAACTGGAAAACCTTTGAAGTGAGAAAATAAAGCCGAAAATTACGGACCGGTGTCAGACAGCCGGCCCACTAATCATCGTCTTCTTCTTCCTCAACTGCCAACTCTCATGTCCAACTGCCCGAAAGCACCCACAATGCGTCTGCGCCCTGAATAGCGACTTTTTTTATTCGACTGAATAGCAGTTTTTTGTTTTTATACAAAGAGTTTAAGCTTTTTCGCAGATTCAGGAACTTCAAGCTAATTCGCCGGCTGCACAGCTCCTTTATTTAACTACGAAGTTTCTGAGAAATGTGTATAGCTTTCCTTTGAAGCCGTATGGCTGCGCTCGGGTGGATGTCAATGAGTAATTACTCGCTTATTATAAATCTACTTCATCATGAGCGATTCTCCTAAATATTTCACCAGCACAGTTCCCACATCGAGCTATTGATCAATCCGCTATGGCCCTACCATACAGTTGCCGTCCCGGCTAGCTGAATTGGTAGAGCGGCTGGTCCAGTGAAGCGGTGGTCCCAGGTTGAAACACCGGACCAGGGCGAATTTTACTTCAACTACAAAGTGTCGTAAAAAGATCTACAGCTTTCCTTCGTAGCCGAATAGCTGCGGTCGAGTGGATGTCAGTGAGTAATTACTCCCTTATTACGTTAGAAGCATTATAGGACTCCACTAGGCTATATTTGCGTCCTTTTGAGATGCCACAGTTGCAACGCAGAATGCTGTAGTACTACAATGCACAGCCTTCGTAAAGCAAAAATGGTTGACCTGCTGATCGGACAGACAAAAAGAAGAAAAAGAACATCGCACACGGATGTCAAACTGTTGCGGCAAGTTTGTTTTTGTTTTCAGTTATTTATACATTATATATGACTTATATCGAACTTTTCTGTGAATTTCATAGCTTGTTTTCTTTTGGTTATACTTGCTGCTAGTGCTTTTTTTCATATTGATCAACCGGAAGAAGGGGCTGAGAGGAAAGGAAGCCACACCTTCTCGGGCATATTGACGCCAGTGCTCGTGCAGATGGAAGCGCCTCTCAAGAAGAAGAGGAAGTGTGTGCGTGTGTGAAAGTGGAAGTGATCTGGAAGCGCACGTCTGTTGACCCGCTGTGGACCCTCAGCCGCTGCTTACCAACGTGACATCTGGTGGAGGTGCGGGGTACGTCGTTAATGCACCGTACGCCCCCTTCAAGCCGCAATTCGAGCCCCGTACAAATACCGAAGGTAGACACGCCAGTCCACCAGGGCAGTCGCCGATTACAGGGCTTACCTCCCGAATTTGGACTGCTCCCTGTTTCCCATTGTTCACGGAGGGCAGGTCCTACAACGATGAATCCTTCAGCTACGGTGTCGCCGGTCCTGCTCCACCACCAGCGAGAGCCACCCCATTTTCGCGGTCAACCACACGAGGACGCCGAAGACTGGCTGGACCAGTATGACCGGGTGGCCATCTACAATGGTTGGGGCGCTGACTGTAAGATGCGGCATGTTTATTTCGCCCTTGAAGACTACGCGAGGACCTAGTTTCTGAACAATGAATCTGGCCTTGGAACGTGGGATACGTTCAAGACAGAGTTCCTCCAAACCTTCAAGGACAGCACGTCGCGCAGGGAGAAGGCCGACCTGCTTTTAAAAGCCAGACATCAACTCCCCAGCGAGAGTGTGACGGTGTATGCCGAGGAAATAAAGAGGCTGTTCCGGCGTGCCGACCCAAACATGTCGGAGGAGAGGCAGGGGAGCTTCCTTATGAAAGGTGTTAAGGAGCAGCTGTTCGCCGGCCTGGTTCGAAGTCCTCCAGTCACGTTAGCTGACTTCGTAAAGGAGGCGAGCACCATCGAAAAGTCTTTGGACATGAGGGCCCGGCAGTACGATCGTACAACAGCGTCGATACTCACGGCCACTGTGGAGAACGCCACGGTGAAGTCGGCAGACTCCTTACGTGAGATGATACGATGTATTGTGAGGGAGGAACTGGCAAAGCTCTTTCCGGACAAGGAAAAACCTCCGCCTAGCACTCTTGCTGACGTTGTCCGTGAGGAGGTGCAGCAAGCTCTAGGCACTTGTACAGCACTACCTGTTGCCGGCCCTGTGCAGCCTCAGCTCCAAATCTCAGATACGCCGCCGTCACACGCCGTTTTATTCCATCGCAGCCGAACCGACGTTACGACACACCTGCCTCCGCCGCTGCACGAGCTCCACCTCCCCAGCCGAATTCTCCACAGCGGCTAGGACGCCGCAGAACGGATGTCTGGAGAGCGACAGACAATCAGCCGCTGTGCTACCACTGCGGTGAGGCTGGACATGTTTATCGTCGCTGCCCATACAGAGAGCTGGGCCTTCGAGGATTCCCCGTCGGTTGTCATCGTCCGATGTATGGAGAACGACCGCAGGAGATCGCGGACTACATCTCGCAAGCGGACTCCGTACAGCGCCGTTTCTCTCGATCTCCATCGCCGCGTCGCTACAGTTCCCCAAGGCGAGGCCAGTCTCAGAGTCCCCGCAGGGAAACTAGATGCAGCAGCCTCTGGAGGTGCGGCTGCTCAACGACAAAGTATAAAAGATCCTCCACCGCCACACGACAGTTCTCAACCAACGCCGAATTCCGTAGCCGTACCGACGATTCTTGAGCCCACGTACCTCAAAACTAGCCGATGTCATGACGCACCCCTCCATGGCCACGACACCCTTCCTCGATGCCGAACTTCTTCGACGCACCGCAGCCGAAACCGAACGCCTCGACATCCCCAAAGCAAGACACCACCAACCGCCGACTTCGATATTTTGGTTGACGGCGCCGATGTAACCGCGCTGGTGGATACAGGTGCCGATTATTCAGTACTTAGTGGACAATTCCCCGCGGCACTAAGAAAGGTCAAAACCGCTTGGGATGGCCCACAGATGCGTACTGCAGGAGGACATTTAATTACACCTTCGGGAACGTGCACGTCGAGGGTAACCGTGCAAGGCCAAACATTCTTGGCGACGTTCGGAGTGCTCCCGAGACGTCATACTCGGTATAGACTTTCTGACCGAAAACGGTGCAGTTATTGATCTGCAATCGCAGTCCGTCAAGTTCTCGACCGAGAAGGCCATATCCGTGGGTGTTCTCCCAGCGGCGCTGCACATTCTGGACGAACACGTGACCGTGCCTCCACGCTCCAGTGTGATGGTAACCGTCGGTTCAAAGGACATACGGGAACTTGAGGGTGTCGTCGAAAGCAAGCAGCTGTTGCTACTGGACAGAGGAACTTCCGTCGCCAGGGCGGTTGTCTTCCTTGAAGATGGGCGGTTGTCTTCCTTGAAGATAGCAAGGTCAACGTTCTTCTCACCAACTTCAGCAACGAACACCAAGACCTTAACCAGGGGACGACTGTGGCGTATATTGACGCTCTTAGTGAAAATAGGTATGTGCATAGTTTAACACCTGCTTCAACAACTGAGCCCGACGGACCTGCTGGTGTTAAGTACGATATTAACCCAACCTTGCCACCCGGCCATCGAGACAAAGTACGGGAACTGCTCAGTCGCTACCGTGTTGCCTTCGCGTCCTCGCCACGCGTCGGGCGGACGCATCTTGCGAAACATCGCATTATTACAGACGAAAATGTTCCGCCACTCCGACAGTCACCTTATCGAGTGTCTACCAAAGAACGTGAGGCTATTACCACACAGGTGAAAGAAATGCTCGCAAACGACGTTATTCGCCCTTCTAGGAGCCCGTGGGCGGCACCTGTAGTGCTTGTGAAGAAGAAGGACGGCACCTTACGATTCTGCGTTGACTACCGTCGGTTAAACACCATCACTAAAAAGGATGTGTATCCGCTGCCCAGAATTGACGACGCCTTGGATCGCTTATGCACACCAGATATTTTTCTTCCATGGATTTGAAGTCTGGATATTGGCAAATTGAGGTAGACGAAAGAGACCGCGAAAAGACGGCTTTCATCACTCCAGACGGGTTGTGCGAGTTTCAGGTGATGCCATTTGGTCTTTGCTCGGCACCCGCGACTTTCCAAAGGCTCATGGACACCATCCTTGCGGATTTGAAGTGGCAAACTTGTCTGGTCTACCTGGACGACGTCATCGTTTTTGCCCCGTCTTTCGAGGAGCACCTTCGTCGCCTCGAGGAGGTCTTGCAGGCCATAACATCATCAGGCCTTACTCTCAAAGCCAAAAAATGCCATTTTGCTTATGAAGAGCTAAAGTTTTTGGGTCATGTCGTCAACCAAGAAGGGGTTCTTCCGGATCCTGGAAAAACATCCGCCATTGCCAATTTTCCACCGCCGCGTGACCAAAAGGAAGTTCGTCGCTTCCTCGGGCTATGCGCATATTACCGCCGCTTCGTGGAGAATTTCTCTAAAATTGCTTCACCCCTTACTGATCAGACAAAAGCGCATGTACCGTTCAAGTGGGAACCTCCGCAGCAGAAGGCGTTTCAAGAGCTTCAACGCCGCCTGCAGTCACCCCCCGTGCTGGCGCACTTTGATGAGCTTGCTGACACACGGGTCCACACCGATGCGAGGAACGTTGGTTTGGGTGCTGTCCTTGTTCAAGTTCAGCGGGACCAAGAACGTGTCATCGCCTATGCCAGCCGTGCACTCTCCAAGACAGAGGCCAACTATTCTGCCTCTGAAAAAGAGTGCCTCGCCATCGTGTGGGCAGTTTCCATGTTCAGACCATACCTTTATGGCCGATCCTTCAAAGTAGTGACCGATCATCACGCACTATGCTGGCTGACCAATCTCAAGGATCCTTCCGGCCGCCTAGCTCCGGAGCCTCCGACTTCAAGAATTCGATATCACCGTCATCTACAAATCCGGTCACACACATGCAGACGCAGACTGTTTATCTCGTGCTCCCGTGCAAGCTGCTCCGGATGATGCCGCTGACGACGAAGAAATATTCCTGAGTGCTGTCCATACCAACGATTTCGCCGAGCATCAACGCGCCGACCCCGATCTTCGCGACGTCATTCGTTATCTTGAATGAGCCAGCAGCACAGTTCCTAAAGCCTTCAGGCGCTCTTTGTCGTCTCTCTGCATACGTAACGGTGTTCTCTTTAAGAAGAACTTCGCTGCCAACACTAGGCCGTACTTGCTGGTCGTCCCCGTGTCCCTACACAATGAAATTCTTCACGCCTGCCATGACGAACCAGCTTCCGGCCACCTTGGGATTACTAGAACACAAGCCAGAATTCAAGAGGAATACTACTGGCCGCGCCTGGGTCATGACGTTGCACACTACGTCCGCACTTGCCGGGATTGCCAGCGCCGTAAGGTCCCGCCCGTGAAGCCAGCCGGATTCCTCAAGCCCGTTGAGCCGCCTTCGCAAGGATTTCAACAAGTCGGCATGGACTTGCTGGGACCTTTCCCTACATCAGGCTCCGGGAAAAGGTGAATAATAGTAGCCACTGATTATCTCACGCGTTATGCAGAGACAGCATCCCTTCCGAATAGCACCGCCCTCGAAGTAGCCCAGTTCTTTGTGCATCAAATCGTCTTACGTCATGGAGCTCCACAAGTTTTGATTACGGACAGAGGGGCTGCCTTCTCCTTTGAGCTCTTGCACCATATTCTAGTTTTTAGTCACACCAGTCACCGTAGGACGACTTCTTATCATCCCCAAACTAACGGACTGACGGAACGTCTAAACAAGACGCTTACAGACATGCTTTCCATGTACGTGGACGTGGAACATAAAACATGGGACGACGTCCTGCCCTATGACACGTTCGCGTATAATACAGCCGTACAAGAAACCACCAACATAACACCCTTTAGCCTCGTTTATGGCCGTCAGGTGACGACAACACTCGATGTCATGCTGCCCCATGACGAAGACCACCCAAATGACGACGTTGCATCCTTCTTACAACGCGCCGAAGCTGCCCGCCAACTCGCACGGCTTCGCATTCAAGATCAACAGGGCCAGGACGCGCAACGCTACAACCTACGGAGACGGCTTGTTGAATACCTCCCAGGTGACCTCGTCTGTGTTTGGTCCCCAATACGACGACGCGGCCTAAGTGAAAAGCTCTTGCGCCGCTATTTCGGTCCTTACCGAATTGTGCGACGCCTTGGAGCCCTGAATTATGAAGTCGTCCCTCACGAGCCCCAACAATCTCGCCGCCACTCCCGCCCCGAGGTGGTCCACGTCGTTCGCCTGAAGCCCTACTACGAAAGGGCGCACTGACTCTTCTCGAGACCACCCCTGCGCCCGTGGCGGCATCGGGACGATGCCTTCGCAGGAGGGGGGCTAATGACGCCAGCGCTCGTGCAGATGGAAGCGCCTCTCAAGAAGAAGAGGAAGTGTGTGCGTGTGTGAAAGTGGAAGTGATTTAAATGCCACCTGGTCTCGTTTGCATATTCCGCAGATATGTTTCGTGCAGTCTCTCCTCGATCCCTTAAACATTAAGCTCACAGATATCCATCCACTGCATACCATCTCACCTTCAGTCGAGATTGCATTTGATAACATTTTCTCATCGAATGCCAAGCTCCAGCCCTTTCCTCTCCTTCTCGGTTTGTTACAGGACCACCTAAGATCCTTTCCTTTTCATATTCTCATTGCTACCGATGCCTCGCAGGATCGTGAAAAGGCAGGTGTGGGCATTTTTTCACCTGCATTGGGATGGTCCTTTTCTCTCCGTCTCCCTGACTTCACTCCAATTTATCTGGCCGAATTATTAGCTGTCATTCTAGCTTTACGTAAATTAGATCCTGCCGTTTCAAAAGTCATGATAATGACGGACTCTCTATCTATTTGCTTTTCATTATCATCACCCTCTGAGTCTCGGGCATTACGCCTCTTTAAGCAGCTGATCCCGCTTCATCTAAATTCGGTGAGGTTGCTTTGGGTACCGGGTCACGTGGGCATTCAGTTAAATGAGGTTGCTGATTCATTAGCAAGGGCCTCTCTCTGTGGCCCAATAATTGCGGTCCTGCCAACCTGCGCATATACAGCTGCGGTGCGGTTTCGCAGTTACACAATATTTCAGGAATTTTCAGCCTCGGCGCTTACTTCATCCCCCGAATACAAGCATCTTCTACACCCTTGGAGCAGCAAAGACTGGAGTTCGCGCAGACTGGAGGTCTCTTTCACGCGTTTGCGATGCCGAGTTCCTCTGCTAAATTTCTACCTTCACAGATCTGGTCTGGCGGTTTCTCCACTGTGCCCATTTTGTGCCGAGCCTGAGACAGTGGATCACTTCCTGCTGTTCCGCCGCCGATTCTCTTCTTTGAGGAGGCGCCTATTAGAAATTCCGTTTCATCAGCTGGGTCTGCCTGTGTCCACTGAGGTTGTTCTTTCCTTTGGCGCTACTTCGCTTGGACGAAGCAACAGGAGTGCGCGCTGTGCAGTTCAAAAATTTCTTTTAGAAACACAGCGACTCCCATGCTAATATTTTTTTTACTTTCTTTTTCTTCTCTTTTTTTATTTTTTTTTCTTTTTTTATTTTATTTATTTATTTATTTATTTATTTTTTCTATTTGTTTTCATTTTTATGATTATCAAACTTTTAATTTATTATTATTATTTTTATTTTTGGTGTCTCCCTTTCAGTCAATACAAAATTGAACCATTCCAGATGTTGCATTCAAATTTGCACATAATGCCGTCCTCCCATCTTCGATCTCCCTGCTAACAGGTCCCCTTTCGTTGCGTCGTCCAATCTGTCAGCCTATACCCTATTAATACTCCTTTTCCTCTAAAACTCGTAATCATTCCAGCAGTTCACCGCCTGTGTCTTGGCCACTCCCCCGTAGTGGGTATGTGCCATTCTACTTGAGGCCAACCAACCAACCAATCTGGAAGCGCACGTCTGTTGACCCGCTGTGGACCCTCAGCCGCTGCTTACCAACGTGACAATAGGTACTATGGTGAGATACAACTCAAGAATGAAGGGGCATATGTCCCTCGGAGGAGGTCCTTAATACAATGGCATAGGCCATAAGCTGTGGTTAAGCCCCTCTTATCTGCCAAGACTTGCAATGACATGCTAAATGTTTAAATGATATTCTCGTCAGTGTCATGAAAATCGGTTTACCCCACTCATTTCAGCGGTTTATGGCGTTTTTCTTGAGTGTATTGGACTATATGGTACTGTATGTTGAAGTCAATTACAGTGTGCCCCGCCGCGGTGGCTCAGTGGTTACTGCGCTCGGCTGCTGTGCCGAAAGACGCGGGTTCGATCCCGGCCGCGGCGGCTGAATTTCTGTGGAGGCGAAATTCTAGAGGCCCGTGTACTGTGCGATGTCAGTGCACATTAAAGAACCCCAGTTGGTCGAAATTTCCAGAGCCCTTCACTACGGCGTCCCTCATTGCCTGAGTTGCTTCGGGACGTTAAACCCCAATAAACCAACCAACTAATCAATTAGAGTGCTTTGTACACAAAATATATGTGCACCAGTAGATGGGCTCTTACATTGCAAAGAGAGATGGAATATCTCTGCATATACAAATCTCAACAGTACTGCAATTTCACTCTTAAGACACGTGTTTTGTAATGGGTTGTAGTTTCACAGCATTTAAAGTGAAGTAAATGCATTGGAAGTTGAAGAACTGGCATGGCAGCATAGCCATGGCGGCCAGGACTATTTAACTGCTGTGGTGTCTTTAGTGTGTGAGGTGAGGGAATGAGGAGCCTATTGCACAATGCAAAAAAATAGAGTATATAAGATACCAAAAATGATGGGAAAGCTTATCTCAGCGCAGTAACGTTCTGCAGTGCTCTTCGATTTTGTGGTGCCATTCACGCACTCATTTTTTTTAATTCCTTAGTCCCATGGTGGCCGCGGTGGCTCAGTGATAATAGCGCTTGGCTGCTGACCCGAAAAACGCTGATTCAACCCATGTGCGGCGGTCGCATTTCTATGGAGGCGAAATGCTGTAGGCTCAAGCATTGCGTAATATCAGTGCACGTTAATGAATCGCAAGTGGCCGAAGTCATCCGGAGCCCTTCACTATGGCGTTTCATAGTCTGAGTCGCTTTAAGACGTTAAATCCCGTAGACCATAAACCATACCCCCTGATTCTTTTTTAAGCTGTCTTCCTCATGATAGTGTAGTAGCAACCGCCGAAGACTCTGCAGTTCCGAAGTCACTCTTCCTGGTATGTTTTCGAATCATAGAAGAGAATTTTCACGACTCCTCCTGTGTCGAAGGAAGCAATGCGGTTCTTCCCCATGCACATCATTCAAGTTCGGGCTGGGTAGAATCTCTCCATCATCTGAACTGAAGGGAAGAAAACCCGGCACCACGACAGAGGGTTCCACCTAAGTCTTTCTGCAAATTCTGAAAATAGGTGTAATGATTTACACGAGCGGTTTTTAGGCATAGCAGTCTCAGCGTTATAAGCCACCGGATTACAGCTAAGACTTGCCAACTAGCAACCTGATTAATTAATATTCAGTCGATAACTTTTTAACTATTACTCTAAGGTCCTCATTATTAAAAGTCATTCGGAAACACAGTAACCGTCTACGCTATGACGCAACAAATACTGGCTTATCGGGTTCCTTGCAGTGGAAAGGTTACTTTGGCCGCAAGCTTCTCGAAAGCGCACGTATCTTGGCGCGATGTCACCAAAATTTGTTCGGCCACAGCGCCAAGGGTAACCGCGTTTACCAAATCGTAAAAACTGACATGGATATTAATTAGGGGAAGGGGGCGGGGTTAAAAGAGACAGCGTCGTAGGCTGCTGAATCAGACTGAGTACTGTTGAGACCCATTTCGCCTAGTCAGCGCTATTTTCGCATTGGGGGAAGTTACTTTATTATTGAACACCAAGTGGCTAATTTTTAACTAATTGGTTTGCACTTAGTGTCAATTTGAAAGTTGTAGATTTCACCCAGAAAACCACTGAGAAATATGTTTAAACACATGTAACAAATATGACAAATTATTAAATGTCAGTGTCGTGTCCGGTCGCTGTGTTGAATGCAGCGAAAGACGCACACGGTACTTTTAGACTTCGTTTATTTAAAGCCGATGAGGGTGCGACCAGCGTCGACCGAGGCAGGAACCGAACTGGCCGCCCGAAGAAAGGAGGGAGTGGAGAAGCGTCCACGGCAGGGAGTGGCTTCCCAGAACAGGAGGAGGGTGCGGGGGCGCACCGTGGGGGGGCATCCGGCGACAGCGTGCGACGAGGGGCAAGCGGTCGTTAGAAGGAGGATTGAGTGGTCGTTAGGAGGAGGATGCGAACTGTCGTTAGGAGGGGAATGCGAGTGGTCGTTAGGAGGGGGCGCACACACACAAAAGCAATACGGGGACACAACACTTCCTTCCCCCTTAGAAAGTTGCCTGGTATCGTGCAGGGGGTCGGCGCTCACGCGTGGAGGCGCGCTGGCTTTGTGCGCTCGGGGGAGAAACACTTGTAGGCTGGCTGTTGTTCGCTGTGTCTCCTAGGTCTGTCCTGGGCGAAGTCTCTTTTTCCGAGAAGAGGTGCCAGGCTATGTGGGAAGATGGTGCACGTGTTCTCTCCGCTGGCGGACAGCTCTCAGACGGCGTCGTAAATCTACGCAGCTGGTTGAGATGTCGGCGTGCTACTGTGCCATGTATGTTGACGAGCCAAGAGCGCAGGCCTATGCGTCTGACAATTGTAGCTTCCTCCCAGCGTGGCTTTTTCAGAAACTGTCGGGCGAGGACGCGCTGCCCCTCATTAAGCGTGCCGCAGCGCGGAATTGCTTTTTCTTCCCGGAACGTCTCTGCCTTTGGCTCGGGGAGGATGGCTGTGAGCTGGGTTCGCATTTCACGCTCGAACATCATTTTCGAGGGGGTCTCGCCTGTTGTGCTCTGAACCGTCGTGTGCTGCTTGAAGAGAAAGCGCGCAAGGCGGCGCTGCAGCGAGCCTGTCTGATCTCTTTCAAGGGCGCGTTTTAGCTCGGCTACGTAGCGCTCGGCTTGTCCGTTTGTCGCTGGGTGGTAGGGGGCCGATGTAACTGATGAGATCCCGTTGTCGCGATAAAACTTGAGGATCTCCGCAGACACAAACGGTGTTCCGTTGTCCGACACTACCTTGCGCGGCAGGCCGAACGTTGCAAATAGTGATCGGAGGTTGTCAATGACTGCTGCCGAAGTCGTCTGTCCCATTTGCCTTATCTCAAGCCACTTTGTGTAGGCATCTACGACCACAAGGAAAGTGCAGCCCTCAATTGGTCCTGCAAAATCAATGTGCAGTGTGTGCCATGGTGTGTCTGGCTTTTCCCATTCTGGGACAGGAGCTTTCGGCGGGGCGCTCCGGCTGCTCTGGCAAGGCTTGCATTCTCGCACCACTGTTTCGATGTCGTTGTCAATGCCAGGCCACCACATGTAGCTTCTGGCACACTTTTTCATTGCAACGATGCCCCGATGTCCGGCGTGGATGAGAGACATAGCTTGTGCGCGTAGTTCTCTCGGCATCACAACTCGGGACCCAAATATGATGCAGCCGCGATGGGTGCTCAACTCTGTAGCTCGCCTGCGGTAAGCGTCGAAGTTGTCCCCTTTGAGTTTATGCACGTTGCCTTGTTGAACAGCTGTGTAAACTAGCCGGAGAGCTGCGCACTTCTGCGTAGATGCTGCAACTGTGCCTGCTGTAAGCGGAGGTTCTGGCAGTGCTTCGAACATCAGAACGTCTCCTGGTGGAAATGGTTCGTCAACAGTTGCGTCTAGTGGCAGACGGCTTAGCGCATCGGCGTTTTGATGTTTACTCCCATTGCGGTAGACCAGAGCGTAGTCGTACGCTGAGAGTTTGATGCACCAACGTGTCATTCGCGGAGACAAAGTTGGTGGCATAGGCCTTTGTGGTCCCAGAATGCCCAATAGCGGTCGGTGATCGGTTATAAAGGTCACCTTCCGGCCGGCAATGTACTGGTGAAAATGTGTCGCCGCGTAGACGATGGCTAGCCCTTCTTTGTCAAGTTGCGCGTAGTTGCGTTCTGCTTGCGACAACGTACGTGAGGCGAAGGCGATGGGAGCTTCCCTTCCTTGCTCGTCAGTTTGCGATAGAACCGCGCCGACTCCGTACGGTGATGCGTCGCAAGCCAAAAGCAGAGGCTTCCTTTCGTCGTAGTGGCGGAGGACTGTACATCTTCGAATCAGGTCTTTCAGGGCATCGAATGACTGCTGATGGCGTGGCGACCATGTCCATGTCACATCTTTCCGAAGGAGTTGGTATAAGTCGTTGGCCACGGTAGCTCTTTGTTCCAAGAACCGGTCGTAGAACGTCAAGAGTCCGAGAAAAGCCTGTAGCTCCTGCTTGTTTGTTGGAGCTCGTGCTTCTGTGATCGCTCGCACTTTGTCCTCGGTAGGGTGAATGCCTTCCGCATCAATTCGGTGTCCCAGAAATTGCACCTCTGGCACCGCAAAACAGCACTTCGATTTGCTTATGCACAAATTAGCGTTTGCTAGCCTTTCGAGAACGAGCTCTAGGCGCACTGCATGCTCTTCAGTGGAAGTGCCACTGATGATGACATCGTCAAGGTAGACACAAACTCCTGGGATGCCCTGAAGCACTGTCTCCATGAATTTTTGAAATATGGCCGGGGCTGCAGCTACGCCAAAAGGCAGTCGCTTGACTTTGTACAAGCCTTTCAGTGTGTTAATTGCCAATAATTCAGCAGTTGACTCGCTCACCTTCAGCTGCTGATACGCCTGGGTGAGGTCCAATGTGCTGAAGACTCTTGCGCCACGTAGTACACTGAATACTTCTTCAGGTGTCGGTAGCGGGTAAGAGGACGCTTTAGTCGCAAGATTGACGGTGCTCCGGTAGTCTCCGCAGAGGCGTATGGTTCCGTTCTTCTTGCGAACTACGACAAGTGGTGTGGCCCATTCTGAATGCTGCGTCGGCTCGATGACACCTTGCTGCTCCAGTTTGTCCAACTCTTTTTCAACTGAAGCTCGGAGAGCAAACGGCACCGGCCTGGCCTTCAGAAATTTGGGTTGCGCGTTGTCCAACAACTCCAGTGTGACCGGGGGCCCTTCGTTTCCTGGAATCTCTTCCGAGAATACTCTTTCGTATTTCTCTTGCAGTTGCTCAACCATGTTCTGGCTCGGCGTCTGGTGTATGCCGCATATCATCACGCCTAGTGGAGAAAACCAGTTTCTCCCTAGAAGGCTTGATCCTGTGCCCTTCACAACAAGCAGAGGTAGCGTATGGGTCTGGCCGTTGTAGTTAACCTGCACGTTGGCAGAGCCCAATAGTGGCAGATTCTGTCCTGACCACGTTCGCAGGTGCGTGTCGTCTTGTTGCAGGGCGGGTGCGTCAGATGGCCATGAAGTTCGGAACGTGTCCTCACTGATCAGAGTACAGGCTGCGCCGGAGTCCACCTCGAACTTAATCAGCTGGTGATGTACGCTTACTTCTGTAAAAATCTTCGGTCGCGTGCCGAGATTCATGGTGTTCAGGTCGTACAACACAGATGGTGTTGCTGATGTTGTTCCATGGAGATCAGATAGCGGCGTATTCTCTGAGGCGTTGACGCTGTGATTAGGCTGGGAAGGTGACTTTATCTTGGCAAGTCTCCGTTTCGTAATGCATGCTCTTTCGATATGCCCTCGCTTGTGGCAAAAATTACACGTGGCTGACTGGAATCGACATCCCTGGGGGTTGTGTTGGTCGTCACACCGCCAGCAGCGTTGTGCCTTTTTGACCGATTTTACAACAACAGAAGGCTTGCGCACCTGGTTGCTTGTCTGGTGTACCGGCTCGGTGTTCCGGCGAATCCCTCTCTGCTGGTGACCGGCGCTCTCCGCTCGAACGGCGATGTCGTAAGCTTTGCTGAATGTGAGGTCCTTCTCAGCGAACAGGCGCTGCTGCAGTGACTCGTCACTCAGTCCGCACACAAATCTGTCGCGTAACATCACGTCCAAGGGAAGCATGGTGGTGTTAGCAGAAGAAGCTGCGTCTCCCTCCTGCCCGGTAGCTGTTGTCGACAGCGTTCCAAAATTGCAGTCGGCAGCGAGCTTCTTGAGCGCGGCTACGTAGGCGCTCACAGTTTCTCCTTCCAGTTGATCTCGTCGTTGGAAGCGAGCCCGGCTGTAGACCTCGGATGGCCTTGGGTCGTAGTGCTTTTGCAGCGCTTTTACGATGTCGTCGTAAGACACTGCCGCTGGTGTGCTTGGCTGAATAAGGGCGCAGACAGTATCGTAGGTCTGCTCCCCGCACAGCGTCAGCAGGTTGGCCCTCTTCAAGGCTGGGTCTGTGATGTTGTTAGCTTCAAAGTAGAACTGAAGGCGTCCAACCCACGATGACCACGATGAGCCGTTGAATTCTGGTATCTGATTGGGAAACCCTCGCGTAGCCATGGCTTGTCAATAGCGTTGCGTAGCGCGGGTCGAATCCACTTTCTCGTCGCCACTGTCGTGTCCGGTCGCTGTGTTGAATGCAGCGAAAGACGCACACGGTACTTTTAGACTTCGTTTATTTAAAGCCGATGAGGGTGCGACCAGCGTCGACCGAGGCAGGAACCGAACTGGCCGCCCGAAGAAAGGAGGGAGTGGAGAAGCGTCCACGGCAGGGAGTGGCTTCCCAGAACAGGAGGAGGGTGCGGGGGCGCACCGTGGGGGGGGCATCCGGCGACAGCGTGCGACGAGGGGCAAGCGGTCGTTAGAAGGAGGATTGAGTGGTCGTTAGGAGGAGGATGCGAACTGTCGTTAGGAGGGGAATGCGAGTGGTCGTTAGGAGGGGGCGCACACACACAAAAGCAATACGGGGACACAACAGTCAGCAAAGTGCTTTTTAAGGAAATCTTTTTACTGGCTAAACCATCCCGTCAAAAACCAAAACTCGCACGCGGTAGCCTTCTCCAGAATCCAATCCGCTCATCTCCGTAGCTCTGTCACCAAGGTGGGTTTGCGTTTGCAGCTGCGGGAGAATATGCGCGAGCAGATGTGTAACTCAATGGCAGGCGTTCTTCGTCGAGCGCTAAGAATACCTACATGAATGTTAGCTTGTAGAATTTAAGTACGCTGTTTCTGGACTCGATATACAACTTCGTTATTGATACTTTTGCGAAGTTAAACTTAGAGAGTCAGCTAATTAGGCTTTAAATGTTAACTTGCCTTTCAAAATGACAAAAAAAAATTCTTGTAGTAGGCCCCACAACTTTCATCGGCACTCATTTGGTCTCACACACCCCCGACTAATCCGTACCTTTTTCTCTTCGCGGTCGAATTTCGTTGGAGGCGAAATTCCAGAGGCCCGTGTACTGCGCGATGTCAGTGCATATTAAGAACCCCAGGTGGTCGAAATTTCCGGAGCCCTTCACTATGGCGTCTCTCATAGCCTGAGTCGCTTTCGGACGTTAAAGCCCATAATCATAATGGATAAACCAGTCTTTTAGGTACCATTGATTTTCGACCCCCCTTATATTGTGCTGATGTGGCCGTATTGCCTGTGTCTAGAATTTCCATATTTCTGCCACTAACCAAGGTTCCGCACACAATCACGTGGGTATGAATTTGAAGCTATTTAGAAGCGCTTCCTATATATAATACATAACGTTAATGAATAAAATGGCACTTTAATCAGATACCGTTTCTATATTAACATGTGAATCCTATCTTTCAGCTTCTGGACTGCCTCGACAGAGCGTTTAGTAACAAGGTATGTTCTTTCTGCGCTACCCGTGCAGGCTTGACTTATTTAACACACTTTGACGTCCCCAGTACCTTGTTCAGATCTAATACAAATGACTACAAATCTGCACAGGTGGGGTTATTTTGGCAATGTTGAGAACTTCAGCACATCTTACCGTGCTATACCCTCAACACTTTCAGCACAGTGTGTCGACAAGACCTCTCGCACGCAGTATTAGTGCTGCCGCAACCTAAGTATTTTAAAGACAGTTTCTAGGAGTATATAGGCTCCACGTGGTACTATGGCCATCATGCTTTTAGATGTGCACAGAGTATTCCTCAAAACAGTATGCAGTAACACGATACAATTTATAACTCAAAGGAGGGAAAACCGTGATGTCCTAGGTTTTGCAGGAGAAAGCAGCAGATATTTAATGGATAGCAGCCAGCGAGAAGCGACATCTGGCTGCTTCGTATGTCTATGAAACAGACTGGAGCGTGCTCTTTGTGCTATGTAGAGATGCTCCTAGTTACATATGACAGCACTGCACTGGAATAATAAATGAGTATATGCAGCCAGGCTCAAGTGTGCAGAAGAGGGGTAGAACGCAGTGGTCTTCTGTGGTGAAATATTGCAACGAGAATAGATTTTATTGCGCGTATCTGCACTTGCGTGCTCCCGGTTCTGTGGCAATAAATAACAGATACGAAAAAGGCGGTAAAGTTTGGAGTAACAGCTTCCCAAAAAGTGAAAAAGATTTATTGCTAGCATTGGGGACAGAAAAATTACAAATATCTACCGGTGAGATACTGACTGCCGGCAAAAGTAAATGTGCATTGCAGACACCTGCAGTGAACATACACTCATGCATGATCAACAGATATTGTGCACAATGTAGCGCGTGCGCAGGCTGCCATAATAACAACATATTCCATCCCATCAGACAGAAAGAACAACTAACGCATTTTGCACCGTTCTGTTCGGCTTAGGGAGCTATTAACAGCTTTTGCGAATTATGCAACCTAGCCTTTAGCCACAGTCGCTATATTGTAAAAACATTGACGGGTTTGGTTCCGTGAAGTTTAATGTCGCAAAGCGGCTCAGGCTATGAGGCACGCCCTAGTGGAGGGCTCCGAAAATTTCGACCGCCTGGTCTTTAACGTGCACTGACATCGCACAGCACACGGGCCTCAGGCATTTTGCCTGCATCGAAATGCGACAGCCGCGGCCGGAACCGAACCCGCGTATTTCGGGTCACCTGCTGAGTACCGTAAACGCTGAGCCACCACGATGGCGTAAACTGCCAGATTTCAAATTTCCACAGTGCTAATACATAGATAACCTCAATATGAGCTTTTCGTCGGCTCGTAACGCTTAAACTTTCTATTGCTTCTAAAAACACCTTTTTCGGAGATGGAAGCCTCTCCATCTTAATTAAAACGAGGTATGAAGCTCCATTATGCAAATCTCCAAAGCGAATGAAATTAAAGGGGGTCTAACAGCTCCTGAGGAGACTGAGCATTAGCAGGGGGAGGGGGGGGGGGGGGGGCGGACATTCAGGTTTTTCTTGCTTTAAGATTACACAAAAGGCAGAATATTCTAAGCTACTGAAGCCAATTACACTGTTCTGCACCATGCACAGCTACTGCGTACTCTATGCACAACTGTAGTCATTACGCACAGTACGGCTGTTTTCGGTTGTGACGGTTCTGCATAGCAAAGTCATTCGACTAATTCTGGCGTGCACACGGCTAATCATTTCACTTTTAATACTTTGTCGAAGATCCCTTGACTCCAAGCAACATCCCTGAAAAAAAAGTTCGGTCAGACGCTTGACTTCGATTCCGTAACGTGTGGTACCAGTCAAGAGGGATCTGTTTATGCCGCTATTCCCCCAGTGAACGGCCCTGCGCATTACCGAGAACTTGTCCAGGACTCCTTCCACTCCAAAAGCATGATGTGCAGTACTTCTAAGGAAAATGTAGAGGTTTTAGAATACGACGAGCTTAAAAGGGTCGAATTTCTTTAACTTTCAAAGAATGCGAGGTCGTTTTGGGCTAGCATATGAAATGGCGACGCAATTGCCGATTAAAATCCCACCCGCATTTAAGCTACTTCGCAGAACACAGCACCAATGGGGGGCGCATGATGAAGTCATCTACGATAATGGCACATTTCCAACTCATAAACGCTTGCTTTACTTACGCCACTAAAGACAGAGCCTGCTGAGTCATGTTTAACAGCATCCAATGACGCGTGGCAGGGTATTGTTAACGGCAGCGGAAGTTTAAACCCTTACCGTCTATGACTTTAAAGTAAGCTTCACTGCCCGCCACGTGTACTGTGAGAATGAGCATAAAATTTAATCGCCGAATATATAATCATTGTAAAATCTACCGCCAAAAAAAAATCTTGACATGCTTTACCTACAGCGTATACACATCCTTGAATATCTGTCGCAGAGTTCAGAAAAAGTGATGCAGTAGACCTTTAAAAACCATGGGATACAAGGGATTTAAATTATTTACATGCTGAGACTCTCGTTATCGCGTATGTTCCTTGCCCTTTCCTATCCTCCAATTCGTCCTGAAAGCCGGTTAAATAACTCTGGAAGGTCCAGGATGCAACTATCATTTAGCATTCATTTGAATGTGCCTACGCCTAAGCTAGTTGTTTCTATACTCTCATTTAGACGACATCAAATAATCCAGCGGTTCTTGGCTAGGACGCCATCGCCGTCGTGCAAACTGTTGAGTTCCCCGTGTTCGGGAGCATCGGATGTGAAACTTGAAAATCATTCTCTTGCAGCTCGTGCAGTGACATTTTGTCGCAATCAAGGCGCCTTGTCTTCAGGGCAAGTTGTCTTGCAATACAGATAAATTGTACACGTGTCGTGGAGACACCCCCTTTGTTGGGATAGGTCCAGGTGCGCATGCGTCTACTAGTGAGACATTACATTAGAAGAAACGGCCGAACTCGCGTCCGCTCCGTGGCCACACATGTGAAAGCGACAGTGTTTCTTTTTTTGTCTGTGGTGATTTCCCAGAATTCAAAACCCATTTAATGAGTGCTTCGCACAGATAAATTATGAAACGGTACTTTTGTCCCATGCCACTGCCTTCCTTTATTGGTGTTAATGGAATATAATATGCAGTGGTTGTGGGGAATAATTTTTTTAACTTTCTTCTGTAAGGTGGGATTTATTCGGTGAAGCCTCTCAACGGGATTAGGGCTGACAGCAGTCCGAGGTCAGGCAGTGGAGCCAGGAGCGTGCACCAGGCGATGGCCATGCGGCTCGCGCGTATAGCCGCCGTCTTCCTTACAATGGCCCCCGGACAGAAGAGGAGCGATCCTGGCGGCTTAAGGGGTGGACAAAACAGCGGGGTCGTGGTATGTCTTGAGTCGGTTGATATGGACAGCCTCACGGCCGCGGCGTCTGAGATCGGGTCACGACGTGAGGGGTTCAACTATATTGTCACGTTGTAGTGACGGCACTCCAGCGGTCAGCAAGACACCAACCAGTCTTGGAAATTTAAGCTCTTTATTTGGGCTGACTTGCGCCTGCAAAAGAACTGAATCACTCGGCGGCGGCGTAAGCTGCAAACGTGCTCGTCGGTCGTCGAACTACGAATACTTGCCGCTCGCGGCGTCGCTCAATTTAAAGCCAGCAAGGAAACTTCGAGATCATCTACAGTAATCTAGAAAAACATAGATGCAGATCTTCGTGGCTGTGATCAATCGAGATTAGTCCGGTCGCTTCTCGAGTCACAAACAAAAATGATAACAGCCCTTTCCTGCGGCCTTGAGCGCGAACGAACGGACACTACAATGATACGTGGAATTACCCCCCTTCCAAAGAAGCGTCGCCTCCACGCTTCAAAAGTGAAAAATAAATGCGGAGAATGTAAACATCGAGTCCATTAGCGTTCATAGTAAGGTTTAAGCCGTACGACATGTACGACTTCCAGGCGTGTGCGCCGTCGTTGAGAACCTGTAGTGCCGTCGGGGATGACTTCACAGTCGAGGTCACCGATGCAACGGAGAACCCTGTACGGGCCAAAGTAGCGTCGCAACAATTTTTCACCCAATCCACGGCGGCGAAATGGCGTCCATATCCAAACACGATCACCTGGCTTGTAATGTGTGTCTCGTCGGCGCAGATTGTAGGGTCGGGCGTCGGTGTGCTGCTGGTCTTTAATGCGAAGCCGCGCAAGTCGTCGAGCTTCCTCGGCGCGATCAAGTTAGGCGGCGACGTCGTGGTTGTCTTCGTGTGAAACGTGCGGGAGCATTGCGTCGAGTGCTGTCGTGGGCTTCCTGCCGTATACAAGCTGGAATGGGGTAAACCTGGTAGTCTCCTGGACGGCAGTGTTATAGGCAAAGATCACGTACGGCAGAATGGTGCCCCACGGCTTGTGTTCGGCGTCGATGTACAGCCTTTGTCAAAAGTTTGGAGCCCAGGGGGTTTGCTTCTGAGCCACACTGTGTGGTTCGTAACGCATCTCCAGCGCTCCAAATTTCCTGAAGATAAAAAGATTTCTGGTCCTGTCTTCTCCAATGGGTAGGGCTGCCACGAATGCTTCAGGAGTCCCACTACAAGGCTTAGAAGCAAACCCCCTGGGCTCTAAACTTTTGACAAAGACTGTACATGGAGAGCATATCTGCGATAGTTTTGTTCCGACGTTCTGTGAGTCCGCTGGTTTGCGGATGATAGGCAGTTGTCCTCCGATGGCTTGTCTGACTGTAGTTGAGAATGGCTTGCGTCAGCTCCGCTGTAAACGCCGTTCCTCTGTCTGTGATGAGCACTTCGGGGGCGCCGTGTCGCAGGAGAATTTGTTCGACAAAAAATTTAGCGACTTTTGTCGTGGTACCATTAAGCAACGCTTTTGCTTCGGCGTATCGGGTCATGTAGCCGGTGGCCACGATGATCCATTTCTTGCCCGATGGTGAAGTCGGAAAGAGGCCGAGGAGGTCCATCCCAATTTGCTGAAAGGGCTTAGTTGGGGGTGGTATGGGTTTCAGGAATCCGGCTGGTCTAGTCGGAGGCGTTTTGCGTCGCTGACACTCACGACACGTTTTCACGTAATGGGAAACATCGGCAGCTAGCCGCGGCCAATAGTACTTCTCCTGGATACGGTGCAACGTGCGAGCAATCCCGAGATGTCCTGCAGTCGGCTCATCATGGCATGCCTGCATAATTTCTTGCCTGAGATTTTTGGGCACGACAAGAAGATGGACTGTCCTGTTGGACGCGAAGTTCTTCTTCAGGTGGACATTATTGTGAACGACAAAGGACGACAGTTGGCGCTTGAACCCTCGAGGAGGCGATGCGGTCTTGCCTTTGAGATAATCAACTAGGCTTTGCAACTCAGGAGACATTCTTTCTCGGTCGTCGAATAGCTGGCTTCGGCTTTCGACAGTGAACGACTTGCGTACGCGATAGCTTTCTCCTGTTTGCCATCTTTCTGAACGAGGACCGCTCCTAAGCCCACACTGCTTGCATCTGTATGAATTTTGGTTTCGGCGTTTTCATCAAAGTGTCCGAGCATAGGAGGGGACTGTAAGCGGCGCTTCAGCTCTTTGAAAGCTTCCACTTGCGGCGTTTCCCATTTAAAAGGCACGTCAGCCTTTGTAAGTTGGGTCAAAGGTTCAGCGATGCGCGAAAAGTTCTTGATGAATCGCCTGTAATAAGCGCACAGTCCAAGCAATCTGCGTATAGATTTCTTGTCATTAGGTTGTGGAAACTGTGCGATCGCAGCCGCCTTCTGAGGGTCTGGGCGAACACCAACCTTGCTTCCGACGTGACCAAGGAACAGCAGCTCCTCGTAGGCGAAGTGGCAGTTCTCTGGTTTCAGTGCTAGTACTGAAGACTTGATTGTTTCCAGCACTGTCCGAACCCTTCTGAGATGGTCTTCAAAGCTTGAGGAGAAGACAACAACGTCATCCAAGTAGACTAGACAAATTTTCCGCTTCAAGCCTGCGAGCACCATATCCATTACTCGCTGGAACATCGCTGGGGCAGAGCAGAGGCCGAATGGCATCACCTTGAACTCGAAGAGTCCATCTGGTGTGATGAACGCAGTCTTCTCGCGATCTCTTTCGTCGACTTCAATTTGCCAGTACCCGCTCTTCAGGTCCATCGATGAGAAGTACTTAGCGGTGCATAGCCTATCCAATGTTTCGTCGATGCGGGGGAGGGGGTAGACATCCTTCTTCGTAATGCTGTTCAAGTGGCGGTAATCGACGCAAAAGCGAAGGGTGCCGTCTTTCTTTTTTACTGGGACGAATGGAGCTGCCCAAGGGCTCCTCGATGGCTGGATGACGTTGTCATGAAGCATTTCCTCAACTTGCTTGCGAATAGCTTGGCGTTCTAGCGGCGATACGCGGTAGGGGCTCTGTCGCAAGGGTCGGGCGTGTTCGTCCGTGACAATGCGGTGCTTGGCAAGCCGGGTTCGTTGCACATTCGATGCTGATGAGAAGCAATCGCTGTACTTTTGAAGAAGACTGCGTATTTGGTCTTGTCTGCTCCGTGGTAATGCCGGGTTGATATCAAACGTTGGTTGATGGCCTTGGTCAGATGGTTCTTCGGGTTGGTCGGGTAGGGCAAATATGTCTCCGATGTCTGCCAGCTCGTCGAGGAAAGCGATCGTTGTACCTTTGTTTACATGCCGGTATTCTTCGGTAAGTTGGTTAGCAGCACCTGGCTTGGCCATTTCGGATTTGGGCGACTCCCCTTGCGACGCCCAGTCCTCGATCAAGGAGTAACTGGGTGTTCCCCTCGACGACGCCTTCGGCAGTTTCGATGTCTCCTGTATCAATGCAGGCGACGATGCTTGATCGGGGCGGCACGCTCAGTGCTTCGTCGAGGACGTTTAAGGCAACGCGATGAGTCGCTGTCGTCGCTTCAGATATGGCTTTGTCCGTGGAAAGCTTGATCGACTTGGCTCGAAGGTCGATGATCGCCCGATGTTCATTCAGGAAGTCCATTCCCAAAATCACGTCTCGCGAGCATTTCTGTAGGACCAGGAAGGTTGTAGAATAGGTTCGCCCATTTACTGTAACTCTCGCAGTGCAGCGTCCTGGCGGCGTAATAAGGTTACCACCTGCGGTGCGGATTAGCGGACCATCCCAAGTTGTCACTTTCCTGAGTCGGACAGCGAATGGCCCGCTCATGACGGAGTAGTCAGCTCCCGTGTCGACCAAGGCAGTAACCGCGTGACCGTCGACCGTAACTTCAAGGTCATTTGTTCGCGTTCTTGTATTGCACGTTGTCTTTGGTGTCCGATCTCGGCTTCGTCGGGTAGTGAGGCTGCGGTGGGCGCGCTCCAACGTTACTGCTATGGGCATCGGTAAAGGCGTCAAGTCTGGCCGCGTCGTCGTCGTCATCGGTGTTGTCGTCGAAGTTGTCGTCGAAGATGTCGTCGAAGTTGTCGTCGTAGGTGTCGTAGGAGGTGTCGTGGGAGGTGTCGTCGCAGTTGTCGTCGGTGCAGGAACTCTGTCCTTGCGCTTAGAAGCAGCCTCACCTCCAGAGGCTGCTTTATTCAGTTTAACCTTCGGGGGCTGGGGGAGCGACCACGCACGGTGTAGACTCGGCTAGGAGATACGAAGCGCGGTGACGATGGCGACGGGGAACGTGATAGGCGGCTGGGCGTTGAGTATTCTTTCCGAAGCAAGAACTCTTCGATTTCGGCTGGTCGCTGGCCGGGTCGGGGTCGTGGGGCGTCGTAAGAAAACCCTCGGATGCCCATTTTCCTGTATGGGCAGTACCGGAGAATGTGACCGGCTTCGCCGCAGTGGAAGCATAGTGGGCGGCGCTGGTCGGGAGTTCTCCACTCGTCACATTTCCTCGGCTGTGTGCGACGCTCGTAGGACGGGCGGGTTGGGGCGAGAGGGCGGCGGTCAAACGCAGCTGGCTGAGGGCGATAGGGGCTTGAGTGCCGTTGTCGAGGTGCAGGACGCCGCACAGCTGCGGCGTCAGTCATGGCTGGGGGCTCCATAGGCTGCGTGGTGGTCGGCGTCACACCCAAGGCCTATTGAACTTCGTCCCGGATTACGTCAGTAAGTGATGCAACCTGCGGCTGCGTTCCATTTGGCGGCAATCGTCGGAGCTCTTCTCGTACAACTTGGCGTATAATATCCCGCAGGTTATCGTTGTTAGCGGTGTCCAGGCAGCTTGCTGAGAAAACGCTCTGCTGGCGGTCATACTGGCGGGCTCGGGCATGAAGAGTTTTTTCCATCGTGGATGCCTCTGCTACGAATTCCGCGACGGTTTTCGGTTGGTTGCGGACGAGGCCGGCAAAGAGTTGCTCTTTAACTCCTCGCATAAGCAACTTCACTTTCTCTTCTTCCTTCATGCTCGCGTCGGCCCGCCGGAAGAGACGCTTCATTTCCTCAGTGTACACTGCAACGGTCTCGTTTGGGTGTTGTATGCGAGACTGTAGCAGCTGCTGGGCTGTCTCCTTTCTCACGAAGTTTGTGAATGTCTTGAGAAGCCGCTCCTTGAAGGATTCCCAGTTGGCAAGGCTGTCTTCCTCATTCTCGAACCAGACTCTTTCTGGTCCTTCCAGGGCGACGAAGACTTACCTAAATTTCATGGCATCGTCCCAGTTGTTAAAGACAGCCACGCGGTCGAACTGCTCCAGCCATTCTTCGGGGTCGGCGCCAGGCGAAGCGTCGAAGGTTGCTGGCACCCGGGGCTGCTGCAAAATGATTGTAGTGGTCGTCGGGGGCAAGCTCATGGTGGACGTTGCTACTTGCTTTCGCTTCCGAGTAGGGTTCAGCAGAATCCGTAACTCAGGTGCGTCCCCTAGCAGACGTCGGCTTGCGCGGTGGACTGGACTCAGGTCCTGCAGTGAATGACTCAGAGGGCTGGCGTCACGACTTGTAGGGGGTGTCCGGAACATGGAAGGCTACCCCGCACCTCCACCAGATGTCACGTTGTAGTGACGGCAGTCCAGCGGTCAGGAAGACACTAACCAGTCTTGAAAACGAACCTCTTTATTTGGGCTGACTTGCGCCCGCAAAAGAACTGAATCACTCGGCGGCGGCGTAAGCTGCAAACGTACTCGTCTGTCGTCGAACTACGAATGCCCGCCGCTCGCGGCGTCGCTCAATTTAAAGCCAGCAAGGAAACTTCGAGATAACAGGTCAAGATCATCTACAGTAATCTAGAAAAACGTAGATGCAGCTCTTCGTGGCTGTGATCAATCGAGATTAGTCCGGTCGCTTCTCGAGCCACAAACAAAAATGATAACAGCCCTTTCCTGCAGCCTTGAGCGCGAACGAACGGACACTACAATGATACGTGGCAATATAGTTGACTGGAGATGTTTGCTTCAAGATGTGGTAGGGCCCGTGAAACCTAGACAGCAGTTTCCTGGAGAGGCCCGGAGTACGGTGAGGTATCCACAGCCAGACAAGAGAGCCGGGCGAGAAATGCTGGGGAGGTCAATCTTCATCGTGGCGGGTTTTCTGAAGGGTCTTGGTAGCTGTCGTGAGTGACCGGGCGATGTGGTGGCAGTCTTCGGCGTGCCTGGCGGCTTTGGAAACGGCGGTGCACTCAGATGCGTCATGGTGGTAGGGGAGAACAGTATCATTGGGGACGGAGGGATGTCGGCCTTAAAGGAGAAAGGAGAAAATCCGGTTGTAGACTGCGTAGCCATATTGTACGCGAACGTAATATACGGGAGAATGAGGTCCCAGTTCGTGTGGTTCGAACCAACGTACATAGCCAGCATGTCCCCCAGAGTTCGGTTGAAGCGTTCAGTGAGACCGTTTGCCTGAGGATGGTAAGCGGTGCAAGTCCGATGGATGAAGTTGCACTCGCGTAGAAGAGCTTTGATGGCGTCAGATAGGAAGACGCGGCCTCTGTCGCTGAGGAGTTCACGCGGGGCATCGTGTCGAAGGATGAATCGACGCAGAAGAAAGGATGCCACATCCTGTGCCGTGGCAGCAGAGAGCGCGGCGGTTTCAGCATACCTCGTTAGGTGATCGACGGCAACAATGACCCATCGTTTGCCTAAAGCAGTATACGGGAGGGGCCCAAATAAATCAATGCCAGCGCGGTCGAAAGGGGAGGCGGACAAGATAGCGGCTGCAGCTCACCAGCAATACGGTTGGTGGGTTTCTTACGGCGTTGGCAGCCGAGGCAGGAGCGTACGTACTTCAAATCAAAATTGTACATGCCGTGCCAGTAGAAGCAGAGCTGGAGGCGCGTGTAAGTCTTGAAAATGCCGGCGTGACGGCATTGCAAATCAGCGTGAAAACAAAACATGAATAGATATAGGACCGGAGGTGTCGAGGTATGACGAGGAGTCATTTTCGTCAATCAGAATGATAATTAGGGCGATAAAGCAGGTTATCTCCGATCTCAAAATGTGAAGCTTGACGGCGCAGGGCGCGGGATGGTGCAACCGCCGACGGGCCGGAGAGAATGTCGAGAAAAGCACGAATCCAGGGATCCTTGCGCTGCTCAGAAGGCAGGTCACTGATGGTGGGAGACGGAACAGGGGCGTCGATTTCGCAGAGGCTGGCAAGTTCGGCGGGGAGCGGGCAGCGAGACACTGCGTCGGCGTCCTGATGCTTGCGGCCCGACCAGCACACGACTCGGATGTTGTATTCTTGAAGACGCAGTGCCCATCGCGCCAGGCGGCCGGAAGGATCCTTTAGTGAGGAAAACCAACAAAGGGCATGATGATCCGTAACGACGTCGAAAGGACGGCCATACACGTAAGGGCGAAACTTGCCTAAGGCCCACACAATGGCAAGGCACTCTTTTACAGTCACAGAGTAGTGAGACTCAGCCTTGGTAAGTGTATGGCTGGCATAGGCAACGACATATTCGTCGAAGCCAGATTTGCGCTGGGCGAGCACTGCACCAAGACCAATACCACTCGCATCCGTGTGGACTTCAGTGGGGGCCGCCGGGTCTAAATGGCGCAAGATTGGTGGTGCCGTGAGGAAACGCCGCAAGGTGCTCTAGGCGTCGTCGCATGTGGGTGACCAATCCGAAAAACCTACATTGGTGCCGAGCAGTGAGTCAAAGGGCCAGCAATTGAGGCAAAGTTGCGAATGAAACGCCTAAAATAAGAGCAGAGCCCTCAGAAGCTGCGAAGTTGCTTAGTTGTGGAAGGCTTGGGAAACTCAGTCACGGCTCGAAGTTTCGCAGGGTCAGGGCGTACACCATCTTTCGCCACAACGTGAACTAAAATTGTCAGTTCGCGGGCAGCAAAGGTGCATTTTTTTAAGTTCAGCTACAGGCCTCCGTTTCTGAGGCATGTCAAGACGTGCTTCAGGCGACATAGATGCGTTTGAAAGTCGGGCGAAAAGATAACTATATCGTCCAGGCAGCACAAGCATGTCTTCCACTTGAGGCCACGCAAAACGGTATCCATCATTCGCTCGAAAGTAGTAGGAGCGTTACAGAGGCCGAAAGGCATGGCGTCAAACTCCTAGAGGCCGTCAGGGGTCACAAACGCGGTTTTGGCACGATCTGCAGCTGCCATTTGGACCTGCCAATAACCAGAGCGCAAATCAAGGGAAGAAAAGAGATCCGCCCCTTGTAGACAGTCCAGAGCGTCATCAATATGGGGCAAAGGGTAGACGTCTTTGCGTTTGACCTTATTAATGCGGCGGTAATCGACGCTAAATCGAACGGAGCCATCCTTCTTGACGAGGACAACCGGTGATTCCCAGAGGGTGGTGGAAGGTTGAATAACGCCGCTCTGAAGCATGGTGTCTACCTGTTCTTCAATAACTCGTCGCTCAGTGGCGGAAACACGAAATGGGCGCTGTCGCAGAGGGGCATGGGCGCCGGTGTCAATGGGGTGCTCGACAGTCGTCGTGCGCCCCAAAACAGGTTGGTGGCAATCGAAGGAGGAGCGAAACTCCTCAAGAAGCGCAAGAAGCTGGGTTCGCTGAGTTGGCGGAAGAGTGGCGTCAATAGAGCGAAGGAATAGGTCGGTCGACAACGTGGCGGGCGCAAGCGTAGGTGAGCTAAGGGCGTCCATGGCGACCGGCGGTGGTTCTGCGGCAGCATCGGGGTGGTTGAAAACAGAATCAAAGAGCTGCGCGGTTCCGACGCATTCCCCGCGGCGCAATGCGAAGGGGCTGGAAAACGTGTTTAAGACCCACAGTGTGGTGAGACCGGCGGATAAAGTGAGCAGGGCATAAGGCAGCGGCCGACAGTGGCGGCGTAGAAAAGTAGGAGACGGCGTGAAGATCACACTGGCATCGCGAAAACTGTCACAGGAGAGAGTCATAATCACGGAAAAGCACGCAGGAATATCGGTACTGTCAGCGACAAAAGCTTTGGCAGAAACAGGGGCACCACAAATCTCAGTCTCTGGCACGGGATAAGGCAGCGTAGAGAGCGCTAATTGAGCCCGAGCACAGTCGGTGACCGCGTCGTGGAGCGATAGGAAGTACCATCCCAAGATAATCGAATGCGAACATGACGGCAAAACGATAAACTCGACCAAATATAAAATGTCTTCTAGGACTACTCGAGCAGTACACGCTGCTGACGGCTGGATAGAGGTGCGCACTTGCAGTTTGTAACGAGAGGCCAGAAAGGGGCGTCTTCACTTTCCTCAAAGAGCGGCAAAGCGCTGCATCCATGACAAAAACCGCAGCACCGGTGTCGGCAAGCCCCATGACAGATACGCCCTCTACAAAAATTTCAATCAAATTTGCGGCAGACAAACGAGGCCTTTTCAAATTTCGACGACTGCACCAGTTTTCCTCTTGAGTGGTCGAGGGACGCCATCGCATTGAAGAGATGGAGCGCCGACGTGGAGAAGGCGAACGGCGTCCAGAGAAGGCGGTGCGCTCAGGAGACAGAGAACGGCTTAGAGGCGGCTCTGCAGGAGGCGAATACTGTCGCTGGGACCAGTAACCGGAAATTTCAGGAGGTGGTCGTGAGGCATTCATGCGTCGACGGCAAAGCCGCGCCACATGACCTGGCAAGCCGCAGAAGTAGCAGATCGGGCGGTTGTCAGGCGTGCGCCAGGAGTTGCCCAGTTGAGCTGGCGGTCGAATGTTATCAGGCGTGCCCCAGGAGGTTCGCAGATGAGCAGGCGGTGGAATAAAAGCAGCAGGCTCTCGAACAGGACAAGGAGGTGGAGCATAGATAGGTGGTCGAGGTCGCGCAACAGCTCCGCATACGTCAGCGGGACCGCGAGAGGTGTAGGCTGAGGGGCTTGCGGGAGAGCCTCAGCGACCTGTTCTTGAATGATTTGCCTCAGATTTGGAGTTATGTGTGGTAATGGCTCTTGATGGCTTGAAATAAGCGAGAGCTGCGAGCAACTTCTTCACGGATGAAGCTCTTGATGTGCGGCAGGAGCGATGACTGGCATCTTGCATCGTTCAGGCCAGCAAGCGAGTCGATGCTCGTGGTGTGTTCGCGTTTCAGAGCCCTCTGCTTGCGTAGTTCGTCGAAGCTCTGACATAGGGTGACGAATTCGGCAACGGTGCGCAGGTCTCGCGCCAACAACATCAGAGATGCGTCGTCATCAATCTCCTTGAGAATGTGCCTGATCTTGTCGGCTTCGGACATCTGTGCGTTCACCCTCTTGCATAGGTCCACGACATCCTCGATGTAACTCGTGAAGTTCTCTCCCACCTGCTCCGACCGCGCACGCAAGCGCTGTTCGGCACGAAGTTTTCTGACAGCCGGGCGGCCGAATACCTCTGAGAAGTTCGTTTTGAAAACAGACCATGATGTAATGTCCGCCTCGTGGTTCGGATACCACACATTTGCCACGCCCGTCAGATAGAAAATCACATTGTTCAGCTTGGTTTCCGCGTCCCACTTATTGTATGCGCTCACCCACTGATACGATGTGAGCCAAACTTCAACATCATGGCCGTCCGTGCCGCTGAAGATAGCAGGGTCCCGCTGGCGGAGAGAACCAGCACAGGCGACAGCGGCCGGGCTCACTTGTACGGCTTGGTGGTTCGAAGACACCGCGGTAGGAGGTAGCGTTCGGCTGCGGAGATCCAGGGCGAGAGGATATTCTCCACCACCTGCACCAAATGTAAGGTGGGATTTGTTCGGTGAAGCTTCTCAACGGGAGCAGGGAGCAGTCCAGGGTCAGTCCGAGGTCAGCCGGTCGAGCCAGGAGCGTGCACCAGGCGATGGCCATGCGGCTCGAGCGTATGCCCGTCGTCTTCCTTGCACTTCAAATAAATGTGAATAACAAAGAAGTGTCTCGTTTTTCACCATTTCAATCCAGGTTGCTCCTCCCCAGCTTTTATGGGAACTTGCAACTAGCGCCATCTGTCGGCGGCATGTAGCTAAGAACGCGCATTTTATTGCGGGTATTTAAATTTTGCAATTAAAAAAATAGAGTCCGAAATGATTCTGTGCTAGCGTGGTAATTATCATGGCTGACTCCTCTTCCGCGCAGCAAAAAAATCCTCCCTGCGCTCACGCCGACTATTTCAGACGGCCATAGATCAATGGGATCGACCAAACGTTCGAAATCCCCGCGTTGCGTTTATGTGTTCACCGCCGCTCGGCATTCCAGCCGTGCTAAATACAAGCGCTTGTCCAGATATCATGTGCTCGTATTCGCTTTTTGTTCTTCCTAGCGTATTCATTTTTTCCTGTGGTGAAAACTTCATCACTTCGGCAGCGCTCGCACTTATCGAGGATACCGGTTGCAGTAGCTTGCTAATATTTGCAGAAGACCACCATATTTCTTGTGTAAAGGGGCTTTCCTAGCTCATTTGAAGACACGAACCGCACAAACCAGAACTATGCAATTTCGCGCAGCTTTGGCAAAAGTATTATTAAAGCGGCCTAGCGACATCCAAGGGCGGCTAAAATTTCACAAAAGCGTCTCATGGATCAGAACCAAAGCCTAGAAATCACCCTAAAGTAATATCGAGAGATACGTAGGGAAGCCACGAAAGAAGCAGACTTGTTCTTTTCACATTTAACTGAAAAAAAAGGCTTCCAAAGCGCTTGCAGAGATTCTGCTATGGTGCTAACTAGAATGCAGCCGCACGCTGTCAATATGATTACCAACACATGAAGGTTACTCTATTTATTATATAACACTGTACCGACGCGCGTGGCCAGCGTCAGCGAGGTGACGAAGAGGACGATGTGTCTCCAGTACGCCTGGGTTAAAAAGCTATAGTTGGATACAGCCTAAGTCTGCAGTGAAGCTCCGCCTACATTCAAGCCCGCCGCAAGGAATTCCTCCACGACGAAAAAGTAGTCAATTGTTGAAACTTGTATACGTGAATAAAAAGCTTATAACAAGAAAAATTATAAGCTCTAGAGTTTTGATATCTGGCTTGTTTAATAAAGTTAAAAAGCTGACTTACGACAAACGTTAAACAGCTGACTTCGATTGCTGTTACGACTGGCCAGCGGAGTAATAAAGGACGCCGCGGTCGGTGACCTAGTGTTAGCAACTCCTGTTTTTTTTTTCAGTTGTGTCCTACAAAAAAGATCTAGGCCTTATCCGAACGCTGCCGTAACCGCTCCGCTGAACTCTGTTATTCTCCAAGTCTTCTAATAAATGAGGCCATGGTCTCATAACAGGTGTTTTCCACGGTATCTAATAGCTGTAAAAGAACAAAATACCATCTCATATATAGATATAACTTCATAGTTTCAAACAAAATGATGCAAGCTTTTATTGTTTCGCTCGAATCAAAATTTGCCCAAGATCTCTCCTGATGTTAAATATACAAACGCGTCAGATTTTTTTTTTTTTTTGCATGCAGTTAGTTACCTTTCGGACGTTTTTGTAATCTCCTAATTCCAGAAGGTTTCAATAACCCTAACAAAAGTAATAAGGGAGTAATTACTCACTGATGAGTAGTAATTACTCATCCTAACAAAACATACAAGTACGCGTTTTAACTTTACTTTCCATGAGGGCAGCACAAAGAACAGATCAGTACTCAAGGAAGGCTTCAGCATCAAATTCTTACTCCATGTTATCCATAACAGTCCTGAAAAATATTCATTGGTCTTTTTGAACACTGCACGGTTTTAGTGTTGCAAAGGCTAGTTGATTATATGAAAGGCAAGACCGCATCGCCTCCCCAAGGGTTCAAGCGCCAACTGTCGTCCTTCGTCTTTCACAGTCATGTCCTCCTGAAGAAGAACCTTGCACCCATCAGGACAGTGCATCTTCTTGTCGTGCCCAAAAAGCTCACGCAAGAAATTATGCAGGCATGTCATGATGACCCGACTGCAGGGCACCTCGAGATTGCTCGCACGTTGCACCGCATCCAGGAGAAGCACTCATGACCGCGGCTAGCTGCCGAATTTTCCCATTACGTGAAAACGTGCCGTGAGTGTCGGCGACGCAAAACGCCTCCGATTAGACCAGCCGGACTCCTGAACACCATACCACCTCCAACTAAGCCCTTTCAGCAAATAGGGATCGACATCCTCGGCCCTTTTCCGACTTCGTCACCACGTAACAAGTGGATCATCGTGGCTAACCGACTCCATCATCCGCTACGCCGAAGCAAAAGCGTTGCCTAACGGTACCGCAACAGAAGTCGCAAAATTTTTGGTCGAACAAATTCTCCTCCTCAGGACGGACTGGCGGGCTAGTTGGTTACGGATCTCAAAAATTTTAACGAGCGCACGAGAATGAAACAAGGACTGAAAGAAGACACACATCACAAAGCGCCGTACTGCAAATGATTTATTTTGCATGCGAAGCGCCAAAATTTATGCAATGCATCACTGGCAAGGAGTAGCCAGACGTATCACCGTGATGTTTGTTTTATGTTTGTTCTTTTTCCACGAGTGCCAGTGATGCATTGCATAAATTTGGGCGCTTCGCATGCAAAATAAATCAGTTGCAGTACGGCGCTTTGTGGTGTGTGTCTTCTTTCAGTCCTTGTTTCATTCTCGTGCGCTCGTTAAAATTTTTGAAATTCTCCTGCGACACAGCGACCCCGAAGTGCTCATCACAGACAGAGGAACGGCGTTTACAGCGGAGCTGACGCAAGCCATTTTAACAACAGTCAGACAAGTCACTAGGAGGACAACTGCCTATCATCCGCAAACCAACGGACCCACAGAGCGTCTGAACAAAATCATTGCAGACATGCTCGCCATGTACATCGACGCTGAACACAAGACGTGGGAAACTATTCTACCCTACGTGATCTTCGCCTATAGCACCGCCGTCCGGGAGACAACCAAGTCTACCCCATTCCAGCTTGTATACGGCAGGAAGCCCACGACAACACTCGACGCAATGCTGCCGCACATTTCAGACGAATACAGCCTAAACGTCCGCGCCTACCTTCATCGCGCCGAGAAAGCCCGAAGACTTGCACGGCTTCGCATTAAAGACCAGCAGCACACCGACGCCCGACCCTACAATCTGCGCCGACGAGACACACATTACAAGCCAGGTGATCGTGTTTGGATATGGACGCCATTTCGCCGCCGTGGATTGGGTGGAAAATTGTTGCGACGCTACTTTGGCCCGTACAGGGTTCTCCGTCGCATCGGTGACCTCGACTATGAAGCAATTCTCGACGGCACGAAAGCACCTCAGTGATGACGCACCTGCCCGGAAGTCGTACGTGTCGTAGGCCTTAAAAACGATATTGTGAACGCTAAATAACTCGAAATTTTCATTCTCCCTGTTTATTTCCATTTTAAATCATCGAGGCGACGCTTCTTTGGCAGGGGGGCAATGCTACGCGTCATTGTAGTGTCTGTTCGTTGCGCTCAAGGCCGCAGGAAAGGGGTGTTATCATATTAGTTCGTGACGCGAGAAGTGACCGCACTAATCTCGATTGACCAAAGACATGAAGAGCTGCATCTACGTTTTTTTTTTTTAAGATTACTGTAGTAGATCTTGACCTGTTATCTAGAGGTTTCCTTGCCTCTTTTAAACTGAGCGATGCTGCGAGCGGCGGGCATTCGTAAGTCCGACGACTGAGGAGCACGTTCGTTGCTTACGCCGCCGCCGAGTGATTCAGTTCTTTTGCGGGCGCAAGTCAGCCCAAATGAAGAGTTTCGTTTGCAAGCCTTGTTGCTGTCTTCCTGACCGTTGGACTGCCGTCACTACAACGTGACAATATTTCAAGGGCAAGAAATGATTTCTGTGTTGCATCAATCATAAACACAAGCAAAATCAAAAATGCGACGTTATCCAGCTGTTCAGATATATGATTTTTTAAAACAAAAGTACATCGTTCCCTACCGAGCTTAGGATCATTAATTCCTGCTAACACATTTTACAAACACATGAAAATGTTACGAAGCACAAAATGATCACATGACCTTGATTACCGACCTTATCTGAGCTCATCCAATAAGGTCTACGACATCAAGAGTGTAATGTCCTCAGCGAACTTCTTCCCGTAGATATTGTAGCAGATGATGTAATTCTTTTTTGTGTTGCTCATGTTCTCCGGCAGAGTGCTGAAGCGTACACAGTGGGCAAGATTCCCTATGCCCGTGGAAAAGGAATACTCCGCCTATTGGTGAGTGTTCTTTAATTGATTTTGCCGGCTGAAGAAGGCCCCATGTCATTCACCGAATTTGTATCTTTTGCTTGTATTTTTGTTTGCTGACCTTTTTTTTCTCACTTTTATCGTAACAGGCGTGTTTTCGAGAAAGATTTGGCAACACATCCTTTGAGACTGTAACAGACAGCAGGGCCTACGCGGTGAAGGCAGTCAAGGAATTCGGTTGGATGTAAACAACGTTCTGCGCTCCAACGATGACTTAATAAAATGTGCAAGAGAATGCCACCTGACACGGTGTATTCGACGCGGTATGGGGTGTCCGGTTTAACATCCCGCGTTAACAAATGGACGGTGACAGACCGTGTTGTGGACAACTCAGGATTCATTTTCACCAACTAAACTTCGTCATGTGTGCTGATTGCGCAATAAGCGGGCATGTCCGCATTTCGACTTCATCTAAATGCGGCTAATGGGATGAATTCGGCGCAAAAACCAGTCGAGGGGCACAAGGAAACACATATGACACTGATATACATCTGTTTTACCTTCTGTAGCTGGTTTGTATTTCCCTTAATTGATCCAATATGCAGCACAAACTAGTGTAATGTGTGTTAAGGCGGAAACCTTTAATGCCTCATCGTTGTAAGCAGGGGTTGTCGAAAGAAATGTCGCGCTTTTCAGTTGGTCGAAACGGTTATGGCATCACAGTGCGCGAATTTCAAACGGGACAAATTGTATCTTGGCTAGTAACCACGCAACCAATTAAGGCGATCGTATATAATAGTGATGCACCAAGCAAGTGGAAATAAGTTTAGTTAATTGCTTAATTACCCAATTAGCCTAATTAACCTGTCTACTCAGGCCAGATAAATAAATAAAACCGAGTAGGAAATTGGTCGAGTTCGGGAATCGAACCCCGGTCTCTGGAGTACGAGACGAGCATGCTAACCACTCCGCCATGCCAGCTCGATGGTTTGGAATGAACAAAGGCGCGTCTAGTGAATACCGTGTCTTCGGTCACTCCCATCTTCTTCCCTTCCGGTTGCGGCGAGGTTCAGGTGTCCACCGAGGTATGCGAGACAGATAAATTTCCATTCCCCAAAAACGAATTTACCGGCGAGCATCCTGGGGTTGGAGCCATCGTCGCCCTGCATCTGCAAATCGATGGCAGGTGCGTAAACTGCATGACACCTTCGTATGCGCCTCAGGGCATTCCCAGTGATTTGCAGGCCGACTTTGCACACTTGTTCGCCGGGAAGCTAGGGCTGGCTAAGAACTTCATTCACAAGGTGCGAGTTCGTGAAGGCGCAACTCCAGTTGTTGCGAAATTGCGGCGATTGCCGTTAGCAGTAAGAGACCAGGTGTCTGAGGAACTAAATCGTCTTGAATGTGAGGGTATCATTGAAAAAATTGACAACTCTGAATGGGTATCGCCGCCTGTCATTGTGCGGGAAAAGGACGGATCAATATGCTTATGCGTGGATTTACGTGAGCCCAACAAGGCAATTGTCGTCGACAAGTTCCCGTTACCACACACAGAAGAGCTCCTGAATAAGCTGCATGGTGCAAAATACTTTTCGAGATTGGATTTGGCTGCAGCGTACCACCAAGTTCCACTGAGCCCAGAAAGCCGTGATTTAACAGCCTTTATCACGGACCATGGATTGTACAGATTCCGACGTGTATGTTTCGGCCTTGCTTCAGCACCGGCAGCATTTCAGAAAATGATGACTGCGATTTTACAATCTTGCAGGAATACCTTCTGCTACATTGATGCCATCATCGTTTTTGGCAGCTCACTCGAAGAACATAACGCGAACCCTAGGCAAGTTTTGCATCGCATCAGTGACAACGGGCTGAAGTTAAATCAAAAGTGCATTTTCAGTGTGAGCGAACTTCCATTCCTTGGTCAACTCGTGAGTGATAAGGGCGTGCGACCATCGCAGAGCAACATGGAAGCCATTCAGAACGCGCCTGCGCCGACGGACAAGGCGACGCTACGTTCCTTTCTTGGAATGACGGGCTATTACGCGAAGTTCATTCCGCGATACGCCGAGATGGTCGAACCTCTTCGTGAGTTGCTGCGAAAAGATTCAGAGTTCCAATGGGATTCGAAGTGCCAAACTTGCTTTGATGAAATGCGTCGTTTTTTGTCTGACAAATGCTTGCAGCTGTTTGATCCTGCCCTTGAGACCATCGTTACAACTGATGCGTCCGGAATTGGCCTCGGAGCAATACTGCAGCAGCGGCGTGGTCACGAAGTGGTTTCTGTTGCTTTCGCTTCCAGGAGATCGACAGATGCGGAAAAGAAGTATTCCACTGGCGAGCTTGAAGCTTTAGCGTGTGTATGGGCCTGCGAACATTGGCGTGTGTACCTGTGGGGCCGTTCGTTTATTCTGCGCACGGATCACCAGGCCGTGGTAACTCTGCTGACAACAAAAGGGGTGGGTCGCAGACCCTTCAGAATTGCAAGATGGCATGCTCGGCTACTCGATTACAACTATACAATAGAATTTCAGAAGGGCAGTGAAAATGTTGTGGCGGATGCGCTGTCACGAATACCCCAATCTGCACTCGGGGGGCACATGGAACCGGAAGGGCCTGATGACGCAGTGTGCGTTGTTTCGTCCTGCATAAGCCATGAAGAGTTCGTGGCTGAAACTTCGCAGGATCGAATGCTGCAGGACGTCATGCAGTGGACTACCTCGTCATGGCCGCCAAGTAAGGATCTACCATCATGGGCACACCCCTTTCAGCGTATCCGAGACGAGCTGTCTGTCGCTGGAGGGATTCTTCTTCGTTGCGAGCAGTTTGTTGTGCCTGCATCGCTAACTGGGCGCCTCCTGTCAGCAGCTCATTAGTCGCACGCAGGTATTTCACGGACTACGCAACGGCTACGTGAGACGTACTGGTGGCCAGGAATGGACAGACAGGTGGAACATCTGATTCAGTCTTGCGCTGTCTGCCAATCCGTGGACAAATCGGCGCGACGAGTAGTGCCCCCGTTACAGCCGGTAGAGTTCCCTTCATGTCCATGGCAGAAATTGTGCATTGGTATAGTTGGCCCATTTGCGTATGCGCCCGCAGATAACCGGTTTGCCATCACACTAATCGACTACTTTAGCAAATGGCCCGAAGTGTGTTTCACGGCTAACGTCACGTCTTCAAACGTTGCATCATTTCTACGCAGTCTATTCAGCAGGGAAGGCTGCCCCGAAGAACTTGTGTCCGATCATGGGCCTCAGTTCACATCAACCGAGTTTGAAGAATTCCTGCAAGAGAGAGGTATAAAGCATACTTTTTCCGCTGTCTACCATCCACAAGCGAATGGACAGATCGAACGGTTTAACCGCGTGCTTAAGGATTACGTCCAGGTGTGCTTGCAGGAAAAGCGGCCCTTAACGGATGCCATCACAGAGTACCTTGGAGTATACCGGTGCACCCCACAAGCGACGACAGGAGAAAAACCTGCCCTGCTTTTGCATGGGCGTCACCCAAGAACTAAGCTGGATGTAGTCGGAGCTCCAGGTGCCCAGCTCTTCCAGAGGCCAGACATTGAGTTGCAAGCGTTGCGTCACAGAGTGGCCGAACATCAGCAGGCAAGCAAACAATAAACGGATAGGCGACGAGCTGCCCAACACGCGGCGCTTCAGCTTCAGCCAGGCCAACGAGTACGGATCAAGTTGCCAGGGCACATTCCCAAAGGTGCTCTTTGGTATTCCCAGCCCTTGACGGTTTTTAAGCAGTGGCACCAAGACACCCACGAACTGGAAGATGGCCGCAGGTGGACCCGAGAGCATTTAGTGCCGTACCATAGGGAGCATCTGCCCGCTGCCGTCGCGAGTTTTCAGTTCGGCGCTACCCGGAACTTCCTTGGGCCTCATTCGACAACAGCACCGTCAACAGAAAGCTGCACAGCTCAAGCATCACCGGCGAGAACGGAACCACCCGTAACTTTGCGACGATCAACGCGAGAGCGAAGGCAATCCTCGTGGTTCGCGCACTATGAAATGTGATTGCTGACAATGTGAAGAAGTCAAATGAGCCGCCACCTTGGCTCATTTTTTAGAAGGGGGGATGTTATAGTTATGTTAACCTATCCTGGAGGGCGCCACGGGCTACCCTAGCTGTGTATATAATGACGAAACTAATCTGTTAAAGAGGCCTTCTTCGTTCGGCTACTGGCGTCCTGCTTGTTTGGCTGGCTGCTGCTCTGCGTGTGCCAGCCGGCGATACAACATTATTCTCCATATCTAAGCAACTTAGGCCTCTGTTGTGAATATTGATACATGCATTCGAAGAAGAGACAGAAGTAGTGCATGCGCTAGAAGAGGAAGAAGTTAGTTGGCTCTCTCGCGCGCGCTCGAACCACTGGGTGACCGCCGCAGGTTTTTCGTCTCTGCGCGGGTGTTCTTTTTGGCGTTGCACGCTACAGTTTGGTGGAGCAGTGCTGGGTACGCTTCCCGACCTGCAAACTCCGTACAGCGTCACTACGGACCTCACACCGGTTCACCAGCGACCCAGCCGCCGTCTCCGCGGAGAGTCGCCTGAATTTGGGCCCCTTCCCCCGCCAACAAGGACGACGCAGCCTCGACCGCCGAGTCCAACTGACATGGCCACTGACACCAGGACCCAGCCGCCGATGCAGCCTCTACCGTCGAGTCCAACTGCCATGGCCGCTGACACCAGGCCCCTGGCGCCGATCCTTTGCCACCCACCGCGAACACCGCCATCTTTTCACGGTGACGTGTTCGAAGACGCTGAGGACTGGCTGGAGACGTTCGAGCGGGTCGCACGCTACAACGGCTGGTGCGACGAGCGCAAGCTGAATAACGTCTACTTTGCCCTGGAAGAGTCTGCTCGGACGGGGTTTGAAAACCACGAGGCTACACTTCCCACCTGGGAGACGTTTTGCCGGAGTCTCCTGGCTACGTTCCCCAACGCTGACCGCCGGGAGAAGGCTGAAGCTGCGCTGCACTCCCGAAATCAGCGCACGAACGAAAGCGTGCGCATGTACACCGAAGACATGGCCCGTCTTTTCAAGCGCGCCGACCCCAACATGACAGAGGAGAAGAAGCTGCGCCATCTCATGCGTGGGGTTAAGCAGGAGCTGTTCGCGGGCCTCGTGCGCAGCCCACCCCGCACGGTGGCGGAATTTCTAACCGAGGCGACCACGATGGAGACGACGCTGCAACAACGGGCCCGCCAGTACAACCGGGACATCAACTGCATGGTGCCCGAAGGCTTTTCGTCGTGTCTCGGCGGCAGTGCAGACACCTTGCGTGAACTAATTCGCTCCGTTGTCCGGGGGGAACTGCAACGGATCCATCTGCCTCAGGTTGCACCTGCGCCGCTGGCAGCGCTGTCCGAAGTTGTCAGGGACGAGGTGCGACAGGCTGCGCAGGCACCTCCTGTCCCCGAAGCGCCATCCCGGTTCGATGACCGACCCACGTACGCATCTGTTGTACGTCGCACGACAGGCTACGGTCCCATTGCCCCAACGCCTGGCGTGAGCAACATCGGCACATGTCACGCAAGCGTGCCTGGCTACGGTGTGACCCCGTCGACCTCTGTGAGTAACATCGCCACGTATTCTGCAACCGCATCTGCTACAGCTGGGCCACGCCCTCGCAAGTCGGATTTGTGGCGTACACCGGACCGCAGGCCTCTCTGCTACCACTGTGGGGAGCCTGGTCACCTCTACCGCGCCTGTCCGTACCGCCAAGTGGGCCTTCGCGGTTTCCATCCCGACGCACCCTGCCCTCAGAACGGCGAACGACCGCATGAGATTGCACAGCATCTCTGGGCACGCCAGAACCCTGCCTACTCTGGAAGGCGCGAGTCCCGTTCCCCTTCGCCTCTCCGTTATCGCTCTTCCAGCCCTGGCCGCCAGAGTAGCTCTGCTGGCCGTCGCTCGCCGAGTCCGCGTCGGGAAAACTAACACCAGCGACCTCTGGAGGCAAGGCCGCTGACGTCGGGACGTGTCAAGATCCTCCATCGCGGAACCCTCGAGCCGACGATACCCGGACAGAGATAGGCAGCGACAGTATCAGATACGCTGCATCCGATTTGCGTGTGACAATTGATGGCACTGACATTACCGCGCTGATCGATACCGGTGCTGATTACTCTGTTATGAGCCGTGCCTTCGCTGGAGAACTTAAGAAGGTTCTGACACCGTGGACGGGGACCCCCATTCGCACCGCTGGTGGCCACCTAATTTCCCCTGTAGGCAAGTGCACGGCTAGAGTTGGGATTAGTGGTTTTACGTACGTTGGTGAATTTGTCGTACTCCCCGAGTGTTCCAGAGACTTGATTCTGGGGATCGACTTCCTGCAGTCGAACGGCGCTGTGATTGACTTTCAGGAGGCACGTGTCACGTTCTCGACCAAACAGGCCGTGGCGCGCTTTGACTCCCGCGATCCCTGCAGCAACGCTCTGCGCATTGTCGAGAACGACGTCACGGTGCCGCCGCGGTGCAGTGTTCTGGTGCTCGTGCGGAACGACCTCTTTCATGACTACGAGGGCCTAGCGGACAGCCATAGTCCACTGCTGCTTAAGCGGGGACTTGCCGTTGCAAGAGGTCTCGTCCAACTACGTGACGGCCGCACCCACGTCCTCCTGACTAACTTTGCCAACGAATATCAGCACCTGGCCAAAGGCATGGCTATTGCCTTCCTCCACGACGTTGCTGAGGTTCCAGGTTTGTGCAACGTGGGAGGGCCCTCTCCGGAGTATGCTGGCCCACATCACGTTCTTCAGTCAGTCAGAATAAATCCTGCCTTGCCGTCGGTTCAGAGGGATCTTCTGTCGGCCCTCTTGGCAGAATTTGCGGACTGTTTCGCTACGTGCTCGAAGGTCGGCCGAACTCCACTCGCCAAGCATCGTATCATCACTGACGAGACTACGCGACCCGTCTGCCAGCGCCCATATCGTGTTTCCCCGGTGGAGAGAGAAGCCATTCAGAATCAGGTTGCCGAGATGCTTGCAGACGATGTCATTCAGCCGTCCACCAGTCCGTGGGCATCGCCTGTGGTTCTTGTCAAAAAGAAGGACAATACTCTGCGTTTCTGCGTGGACTACAGGAAACTTAACAGCGTGACCAAAAAGGACGTTTACCCGCTGCCCAGGATAGATGACGCGCTCGACCGATTGCGGAACGCCAGATACTTCTCGTCATTGGATCTTAAAAGCGGGTACTGGCAAATCGAAGTGGACGAGAGAGACCGGGAGAAGACGGCTTTCGTGACGCCTGACGGCCTCTATGAGTTTAAAGTGCTCCCATTTGGTCTGTGCTCAGCACCGGCCACTTTCCAACGCGTGATGGACACTGTCCTCTCCGGCTTGAAATGGCAGTCCTGCCTGGTGTACCTGGACGATGTCGTTATATTTTCGCCCACCTTTGACCAACACTTGGAGCGGTTGCGCATTCTGCTACAAGCGCTCAAATCCGCGCAACTCACCATCAAAGCCGAGAAATGCCATTTTGGCTTTGAGGAACTTCGCTTTCTTGGTCACGTTGTCAGCGCACAAGGTGTTCGCCCGGACCCTGACAAGACTGCTGCCGTCTCAGGTTTTCCACGCCCAACTGACAAGAAGGCCGTTCGCCGGTTTTTAGGCCTGTGCTCCTATTATAGGCGCTTTATTCAAGATTTCTCGAAAATCGCGGAACCGCTGAACGCACTGACCCGTGACGACACGCCCTTCCTGTGGGGGACCGACGAAGAGGCTGCATTTGTCGAGCTTCGCAGCCGTCTGCAAAGCACTCCGATACTCGGCCATTTCGACGAGCATGCTGCCACGGACATCCACACTGACGCCAGCAATGTTGGCCTTGGTGCAGTACTGATCCAGTGGCAAGACGGTGCAGAACGGGTCATCAGTTATGCTAGTCGGACACTTACGCGCTCCGAGACCAATTATTCTACGACGGAGAAAGAATGTCTTGCAGTGATATGGGCCATCTGCAAGTTCCGACCGTACCTCTACGGACGACCCTTCCGTGTGGTAAGCGACCACCACTCCTTATGCTGGCTGGCGAGCCTCAAAGACCCCTCAGGACGCTTGGCTAGATGGAGCTTACGCTTGCAAGAATACGACTTGACAGTAGTTTACAAGTCTGGCCGCAAGCATCAGGATGCGGATTGTCTGTCGCGCGCGCCTATCCCAATCAATACCGAAGAAACCACCGATGATTTTCCTTTCCTGGGCTCTGTTAGTACCACCCAAATGGCGCAGCTTCAGAGGGCGGACACGGAGTTGGCGGCGCTCATCGATTACCTCGAAGGCAGTGAAGCTCCCATTCCGCGTGTTTTTCTTCGAGGGCTTCACACCTTCACTTTACGGTCTGGTGTTCTCTACAAGCGCAACTTTGCCAACAGCGAAGAAGTGTTCCTACTTGTCGTACCATCACAGCTGCGGTCTGAGATCTTGAGTGCCTGTCATGATGCACCATCCGCCGGCCACCTTGGAGTCAGCCGTACACTCGCGCGGATTAGACAAAAGTATTATTGGCCCAGGTTACTCCCATCGGTGCGGGCCTACGTCAAAACATGCCGTGAATGCCAACGTCGGAAGACTCCTCTATTGAAACCGGCCTGATTTCTTCACCCCGTCGATCCACCGAAGACCCCTTTCCATCAAGTGGGCATGGACCTCCTTGGCCCATTTCCGAAGTCTTCGTCTGGAAAGCGTTGGATAGTCGTTGCGACTGACTACCTCACACGGTACGCTGAGACCACGTCTCTTGCCAAAGGCACTGCTGCTGAAGTGGCGCAGTTCTTCGTCCACAACATTGTCTTGCGTCATGGAGCACCCGCCGTTGTTGTTACTGACCGGGGAACTGCTTTCACGGCCCGCTTAACCCAGTCCGTGATGACTCTGACGCACACGAGCCACCGACGTGCTACGGCGTATCACCCGCAGACAAACGGGTTGGTAGAGCGACTCAACCGCACACTAGCCGACATGCTATCAATGTACGTTGACGTCGAGCATCGAACTTGGGACGCCATTCTGCCGTACGTAACGTTTGCGTACAACACCGCCCTGCAGGAAACAACCCGACTGACCCCCTTTCAGCTTGTCTTCGGTCGCCAGGTGACCACTCCGTTGGATGCTATGTTGCCCGTCGACCCTTACTGCGACTCTGACGCTGACATCGACGTAGATACCTTCGTTCAGCGTGCTGAGGAAGCGCGTCAACTGGCCCGCCTGCGCATCCACCGTCAACAGGAGGCTGCCGCCACTAAGTACAACTGTGGACGCCGTTTCGTCAGTTATGCTCCCGGCGACCTTGTGTGGATTTGGATACCTGTTCGTCGCCGCGGGCTCTCTGAAAAGCTGCTGCGCCGATACTTCGGCCCTTACGAAGTAGTGCGCCGCATCAGTGATGTGACTTATGCAGTTGCTCCCGCCCCGACAGCTTGTTCATCGCGCCGGTCGCACCGAACTGAAGTCGTACACGTTGTTCGCATGAAGCCTTACCACGACCGGCTACCTGACTGAACTGCGGTCCACTGCAGCTGTGTTCTACCCTTTCGCTGACTTTTCTCTCCTAGCCGCATCGTGTCGATGCTGCAGACGAGGGGGGCAGTGATACATGCATTCGAAGAAGAGACAGAAGTAGTGCATGCGCTAGAAGAGGAAGAAGTTAGTTGGCTCTCTCGCGCGCGCTCGAACCACTGGGTGACCGCCGCAGGTTTTTCGTCTCTGCGCGGGTGTTCTTTTTGGCGTTGCACGCTACAATATTATTTTTTTGTGACATAAGGCTAGACGTAAATACGTCAAAACGACCGCAAAGGGCAATAATTGAACAAAGAAATCGGATCTTTCCGGTTAGTTCGGTTATGGGCCATAAACAGCCTTGGGTCCATGTTGTTCTAATGGCTTATTAAACAGTCATTTACTGGAAAATGCGAATTTCCGAAACTTTTATTTGTTCGGTTTTTTTTTCTTGACACACTCCACGGTTTTGTGCCAGAGGTTGTATCCAAGTGCTCTATTATTGACGCTGCCTGCCTCGTATTTAGCACATCCGCGACATGGTTCTAAAGTTGAACTTCAGTGAATCAGTTTCAATATACAGACACACGGTTGTGGCTGTATAAAATTTTTGTGCGGTAAAATTCTGAATAAAGCCTTGTATCGACCGTCGTGTAGCCATCTGTGTTCACTGTAGCTGCGAACAAACGACTCTCCATAGCTTTCCATGGTGGGATCCGACAGCCATAGCTCAATTGGTAGAGTACAGGACGTGAAATTGGGACGCCGTCGGTTCAAATTACACCAGCGGCATGTAGATGTTTTTTTTTCTCCTCTTAATATCCACAAATTCATGAAAAACTACAAATCCAAAAAAAGGCATCCCCTATGACCCTTCATTTCGGTGACAGTTGCCTTTTGTTATGTATATCATAACGAGCACGACTTTCCATTCCCTTGCCTGCTCGATAGTTTCAGGGCCTCGAACCTGGCACTCTTGATGCCACAGACAGCATAAGAGGGATCTTGCACAGCTTCCACCCTCGCCATTCGATCACTTGCCTAAGTGCACACTGGACTTTTACGCAGCTATAGACTAGAGTGGCGCTGCTTAACACTGAAGAAGTTCAGTTACAATACAGACAAATACCACCATAAGCAGAATATTAGACAGAAAGCGTACGCCAGAGTACAAGGTCATCCTGTAAGCTGGTAAATAGATTCTAATAGTTTACTTTTTAAGTGTAGCAAACAAAGTCCAGGTGGCGATTCGATATTTGTAGGAGGCTGTCGATTATTGCCATTAAGTCTTACAATTTTGAAGATGCTATTACCGTTGGTGCTGTGGCTTAACAAATTTTGCTCAACTCATAACAGAGAAGTGAGCTCGTAGCAATTTGGTTTATTGTTTTATTGGGGTTTAACGCCCCAAAGCAACTCATGCTATGAGTGACGCCGTAGTGAAGGGCTCCGAAAATTTCGACCAAATTGCGGGATCTTTAACGTGCACTGACATCGCACAGCACACGGGCCTCTAGAATTTCGCCTTCATAGAAATTTAGCCGCCGCGGCCGGGATCGAACCCGCGTCTTTCGGGCCAGCAGCCGAGCGCCGTAACCACTGAACCACCGCAGCGGGGCATACGTAGCAATTTAGTCCCGCACATGCCACGCGATTTCATGGGAATCCCTGATCGCGCTATTAGAGCGAAGGCTCCACTTCTCGCGTACAAACCTTGAAGGTAGGTCATATTACGGTGCAGATATCACCTTGAAGCGGCCTCAATAAAAAAAAAAAAAACAAGACAATTGCGGTGTAAATCGAAGCATTCCGAAGTCACCCGGGAATCATTCTTAGCTAGCTCGTCTTTCATTTGCTACGGCTACGCACCATATTCTCGATTTAAAGCACAAATACAGTGAGTTGACCTGTGCATGAGTGGTCGCTTGAAGTTTGTTTAACAGTACGTCGCACTACACATACTTGTCCTGCAGAAGGTTCACTGCTGCCGGTAACAACCTCGAACATTTACTTATGCTGCAAAATCGACACCGCCACGAGTGTTCTCAAGAGGGACGGTAGGAAGCAACCGCAAATTCTACTTCTAGCAAAGCAGGCAGCTTGTCACCGTTGCATCAGGCAACTATAGCTGAGTGTTTACGTACTTATAAGCTTGAATGAAAGTTTTTCAGGAACCGAATGTTGAAGACGAAGGTGCCTGTTGTGCTGACAAAAGTGTGCTAAGTGAGATCCGCACGCGTTACAGTTTTCTACCCTACGGTGCACACTAAACGTATGAATTTTCCTCCACGAACAGTAATGGGGGAAATGGATATTGCACAGTCCTGAGGGACCGGCACAGCCGAGCAGCCGTAACCACCCGCTATACTTACCTCCGTTTATTATTGGTTTGTCTTTTGGTCGTCCTATATCAATGCAGTGCAATGGGCAGCTGCAAACAAAACGTAAAAGCCTTATATTTGTATTGAATGTACAACTGAGGTACAGCCAAGACGTCATCGATAAAGGCGCGAGCAAGAGCGCGTGCCACCTGGCTGGACGCCAAGGCAAGAGAGAAGGTACCACACCACCACAGCCGGCCGACAAAATTTTTTTTTAAAAACGCGGCAGACAGCACGAACAATCAGAGGCCGCCGCATTTTTTGTCTCACTCACATATTCTCCCATCAAGAGACTTAAACAAATATAACCGGACTGCATTTATTTGGCAGCCCTTTCCACCTCTAATTGTACTGAGAGTGACAATACTCCACAAAAGGAAGAAACTCCCGCCACCTGGCGTTAGTGATGGCTCGCCTTGCCGCAGTTTCTTCAAAGTTGCAGAGAAAAACTCTGTTTTTAGCAGTTTGTTACGGCTTTGTTGAAATCGCGCAGGTTGGTACACTGTAAAAAATTTTGCACCCTAATGGATGTATTTCCGTGTCTATAACTCACACCCTCTCAAAAGGGTGCAAAGTATGATTGTCGCACCCATAGTAAGGGTGGGATCATTGGAGCTACACCCTTTTTCCGACTACTTGACTTTCATAGGCTTGGTTGCTTTAAAAGGCGCTGATAGATGTTTTTCGGGTGCACTCTGGAAGGGAAGCTCAGCATTTCCTACGGAGAGCAGCCGACGGCCTGTCTAACTTTGCGCTACAGTTACGGCATCTCCAACAATAATTACAATACATATGTTTTTCGCGGTGTTTCTCAACCTCCTTGCTGTGGAGTCACATTTGTTAAAAATGAGACAGAAAAAGGGCTTGCTAAAGGAGGCGAACTTTCAGCAAACCCGCTCGCACAGTAACACGATGCTATAACGTGGAAAATATATTTTGCCAAAGGAACATAAACAGATGTTAGGTTAATTGCAATGAGTCATACAAACTACTGAGGGAGCAAATTCAACACGGAAGGCACAACTGCTCTGCGCAGTACTTGCCTTAACGCGCACACTTTCTCCAATTTATATATGCCATTTCAGCGAGCCCCTATTTGGAGTCAGTGACGCTTAGCGCTTCACCTAAAATAATTCAATTAATTATCACATTATGGGGGCTCAAATCACAGTCATAGCTGCTCGCATCAAGGCTGAAACTGTCATTTAATGAAAAGCTCGAATAGCTCACATCATTTTGAAAGCACGCTTGATTGAACTACTGGAATGTTGATCGGCAAGTCAAAGAACACCCGTACACCCTCATACACCCTTGCACCCGAAGGAGCTACAACGGCTTTGCACCCGTGCACCTTTGAAGGGTGCATGGGTGTATTAAAGGTGCTAATGCGGTCAGCAAACACTTTAAAAAAATAAAAAGAAATAAGGGTGTGAAAAGGATGCAGTCATCAGCCCTGCATCTTTAAGGATGCAAATTTTTTTTACTGTGTACCTTTTTCCCATCGCTGAGCCATACAAAAAAAAAACGGCCCATGAAACATCGCATAATCAGACATAAGACCTGAAAAGGTTTTCTTTTCACATATGTCAGGAAATCCATACCTTACCTTGAGGCAACAAATTACGCCATGCACCGAGAATATACCTGAGGGGTTACTGATGAAGGCGCTAGCGACTTTTACAATGGCAATAAAAAATAAAAGCGCAAGCAGGAGAACAACTCTTTATTTTTTTGGCTTATACACGCCAGAAAGTCTTCGAAACATACTATAAAAACGTGGCATCAGGTATGCTTTGACACGTAACAGGAATGGTAAAATGCCGTCTCGCGTGAAACACTATACTATTCGCGGAGAATGCACAGGAAACAACATTCCAGAGCTCCACCATATCGTGTAGCACCAAAGCAGAATGCTTATTTTGAAAACAAGTTCGTACAAAAAATGCTGGATATTGGCTATTAGGACGCATACCCTGTACACTGAAGAAAGCCTAGGAAGTATCTTAAACCATATACAGATTCGTAACGTGCTTTGCTGAGCACTTTCAACCAACCTTGACCTAGCCCGGGTCTAAGAGCGCATCTCTCGAATTTTGCAGAAACCGGGAGGCACATTGCCGGCGTCGTGGTCAATGATGTTGCTCAGCAATGTCAGCGCCTCATTGTCATCGAATATACCCCACGAAGCGGGGCCTCCTGCGAAGTCAGTCGCTGAAACAGCGAGAAATCGAAGCTTGCCGAAGAAACCCCGCATCACTTCTCGAACGCCGACAGTTGGGCCATCGTCCTTCTGTTGCCCATTAACGCACTGCTTTTGCGCCCATTGATGCACAGCCGAGATCACAGCCATTTCAGGGACACCGGCGACGTGGTCCAGCACGTAATTGACGGTGCACTCTAGGCACGAGACGAAACTGCGCGAGGTCAATACCTGAAGGCCTTGCTTCCGGAGCACGTCTCTTGCAGGCGCATCTGCCTCTTGTTCACCCGTCGTGAGAATGTTGTCTAGAAAGGGGCACACGTCATCAGGCTGTATATGAAAGCCCACATACTCTAGGCATTCCTGTGCAAGTTCTGGTACCATATACTTGACAGCCGCTGTTCGAGTGTAGAATGCTTCGCTGACATTTGCTGCCTGCAGTCTGCCACTGTAGAAGTACCTGCGATGTAGAGAAAGGCCAGGATTTCAAGATGAATACAGGTGATATACTGGAATTTCCGACAAAATGAAAGCCATGAGATAAATGTGAGAAAGGAAGCACAATTTTTTTATATATTTTGCAGACATTTCAAGCTGTCAACGGAATGTTTCTGCGATTTACCATTTTGTGCCAATACTCAGATTTGAAAGCGGCACAGTCTGTCGAAATGCCCATCGATACTAATTGGTTCATCAAAAGGTGGATTTTCAAGATGGGCCAAATACCGTTTCATTTCTGCCAGAACCGAGCGTCACGGTCCTCACTGGAATCGCATTATCCCGGGACATGATGCTTGGCGATCGCACTTTTTGAGCTTTATTACCGCCTCTTTACTTTACTCGCGCGCTGACTACATATTTTACCCATATACGAGGGGTGTTCAATAAAGATTTCTTCTGACTCACTTCTAGTTATTGCAGGATGCTGAAACTGCGCATGATTAATGACTCAGGTCACTATAGGCCACGTGCTATTGTGCAACTCTTAAGTAATAACGGTCTTTATTTTATAGGTGCTGAAGTGGTGTGAGGTGTGAAAATGGATGCAGTGTAATACAGAGCAGTCATCAAGTTCCTGTATTTGAAAGGCCGCACTTGAAGGGAGACGTTCGGTGAGATAAGAGGTTTATGGTGAGGATTCCCCACCATATGATGTAGTGAAGAACTGGCATCGTCAATTCAAATGTGGTCGGATTTCGGTGGAAACAGCTCCGATTGCAGGACGACCCCACTCCGTTATCGATGAACACGCCATCCAGCAAGTGGAGGCCGCCATATTATAAAATCGCCCCGTAACCGTTGGATACCTAGCCGAAAATGTCAAGATTAGTGTGGGGTCCGTGTAAAACATAATCTTCATCTGCTTAAGGTATCCGCTTACTGGGTTTCCCGGCTGCTGACACCTTTCCAAAAGCAGGAACGAGTCGAATGCTCCCAGGCTCTTTTGACCATATGCCATGGAAACCAGGAGGATGTTTTCAACAGACTGAATACACGGGATGAAATCTGGACCCATCACTATGATCCGGAGACTAAAGTCTAGTCGATACAATGGAAGCACTTGGACTCACCGCCTCCAAAGACCACACGCGCCCACCCCTCGGCGGTCAAGGTCATGCTCACAGTCTTTTGGAACCAGCACGGAGTAGTCTTGATGGATTTCCTAGCAAAGGATGCCAGGTTATTGGGGCATACTATGCTTCACTGCTGCGGAAGTTGCGGAAGGCCATCAAAAGCAAGAGACGTGGCATGCTCACCAAAGGTGTCCGCCTTCTGCAAGACAAAGCCCCAGTTCAGAACTCACATGTTGCCCAGATGGAAGCACGCTGCTGCGGCTTTCAAGTTTTACCGCATCCGCCTTATTCACCCGACCTCGCACCATCGTACTTCCACCTCTTCCCAACAGTGAGGTCATGTTTGAAGGGCAAGCATTTTCCAGATGATGAGACTTCTTTCTGAAGTCACAACATGGCTTTTGGAGCAACCTGTCGACTTCTACAAGCGAGGTGTTTGCAGTTGCATAAAAAGATAGGAGAAGTGTGTGTCCCTGGTTGGCACCTATGTAGAGAAGGACTAATAAATCTGCAAAGTTTCGTTGCTCTCCGTCCACATGAAGTGGGTCGAAATCTTTATTGAACGCCCCTAGTACTTCGGATCTGCCGTTTATAGAACATGATAGAAGTCAGGCAAGACGGTGGTAGAACAGAAGAAGACTATCTTCTGCTTTTTATTCGTTGTAGCGTCCTTTTGCCTGCCATCCGCCATACACACCTACCAAATCGCCCAGTACATATTTACTCCTGCAATGCACATAAAAAGCAATGACATAAAATAACTTGAAGCAAAGAATGATGAAAAGTGTTGCATAAAATAAAGATGAGCCTGATACTCGCAAGAGCTTTAGTGGAGTAACTAACAAAGTACAAATTCGAGCGGCAACCTGGTGGAGGTTACCCGGCTACATTTTTTTTTCTTTGGCGAGCCTTAAAAAAATTAAAACTGAGGACAACTCATATGGTTATTCTTCTCAGAAGAAAATTACAAGGGTCTTTCTTGGTATTTAACGCTTTTCCGGCAACCAGAAAATAGAATAAAATTTATTCTCGCTTACTAGATTCAAACTGGCCACTTCTACACCGAGAAGGATTGATTTCCCTCGTTGTGGAGTGAACAGCACTCTAGCTGATCCTAAGGGATCAGCGCGGAAAATTTTTGTGTGAGCCCAAGCAGGTTTATAGCAAACTGGACGGTGATAGTAATACGTGATTTTGGTGTTTTTTGTGTTTTCTAACTCAAAAAGCCTCTGTTTTCGTGAGGGTCGTCTTTCTCTCATTCCAATATGGCAGTCTATCGATAGAGGCAGACCTCGAACTGTCATCGGTGTACTTTAAAACACAATATGGACAAAAACTGACATCGGGACCGATGGCTACCACTGATGACGTTGCCTTAAACCCTCACACTCGCTGCGTTGATCATAAACACCACGCAGCGAGCGTGAACGCGCAAAGCAACGTCATCAGCGGTAATACCAGAGCAAGAAAGCGCCAGCAAGCGCCGGCGAACGCAATGCCACCTAATGACCACGCTCCCACTCCCAGACCGTTCGCGCCTTTCTGGATACTTTTGACAAAGACGGTTCCGTTTGAAGCAGTGCAGTGCCTGCATCAATAAAGAAAATTCAATTTAGCTGCTCTTAGAAAAATGAGTATACAAAAAGAAACATGTAAACAGTGACATTTTAGGCTCTGTGTGAGCCGCAGCAAGCGTGCCAGTTTGCTGTCTTACCGCAAGTGTAGCCTTGCATCTATTTAACCAATTTTTCGTTTTTGCAGAGAATAGAGGTGGTATAATCCCCAGGAGAAACCTCTAAGAACCCTGTCGTCAACATTTCTCCTTTGCAGAATGTCGCGCAATAGCACTCAAGAACAAATCGATGGCAATTCATAGCTATTTTCAAGTTCCCCCCAGAAAGATTGACTCATACCGAAGCAAGCCATGGAATCCATCTGGGTGCAAGTCAGTGATCTCGATCTTGTCTTCCACTTTAAATCCGCCGTAAAACATTGCTCTGAAGGCTTCATTCTGCAACGCCAGGATGAGACGATGGGCTTTAAATGAGCCTCGATTTCCGGGATAGTGTTGCGATTCGACGGTGAACTCCACGTCAGCAAGCTCTTGAGATCCAAGAAACGTCGTCAGGGAGAACTCCTGTAAAAAATAATTCACGTTACATTTGTCCTAAAGGAGGAATGTGCAGATAATGAAAGCACTGAACAAGCGTCTCCGGTGCCCTGTTCTCCAATAGCAAGCGAGCGTAAATGTTATCAGCAGCGCAGTTTGTGCTCCAGCCTCCCACTCATAAAAATGGCTGCCCTATGAGAGGTGTTCTTGATAATGTAAACTTATGGACCTTGACACCAGAGCTTGCTTGAATTATTAGCCTCACGGCAGAGGCGATAACATCCCACGGATTTTGCTCGCATTTAAATCGGAGGAAACTTTTCAATTCGCGGAGAAACAATACAGGGCTGTCTCTTTTGCAATAAAAGGGGGTGAGCTCTCGTTTAACCCTTGAAGCACCAATGTCGAGCAATGATGCGGCATGCATGGCCCATTCCAGGTGGCATGTGATCTTTTCTTGTCAACTTGCAGCTGTAATCGCAATCGCATCAAGCACCTTAAGTGGTTGCTGATGTCAAGCGCTGAGCGTTAGCATTAGAACTTGCCATTGAGCAAGCCATTATGCGATGTGGCTGGTTAATGGCCAGAACTGTATCCAATGCGACCGATCATCTCATGTTTCAAATAGTTTATTAGAATTTTAAAGGTGTAGGGTGCGCCAGTAAAAAGCAAGTGGAAAGGCTTCATAGAGCTCAACGTACCCGACCGAGACTAGACAGTAGTGTCTTATATTACTCATGCATGAATACCGCAGCAGAACAGCATGAGAGCATTTAGAGATCAAAATGCTAGCAAAAACCATAATGACATGCCAGACTAAGCAGTGGCTACCCTTAAATAGGGAGTTTGCGGTATAAGGTGGACGCAGCTCGCACACTAGGGCATCGGAGAGATATGGGAGTGGTCTTTCTCCTCCTGAGGGTTCAGGCTGATGATGACGACCTATCATCGATTCCGGTAGATTAATTAGTTGATGACGAAGAGTGTAGGACAACATTTGGCAAGCATTATTTTTGTGGCAAAGAATAAAATGAACAAGGCTCGAGGAGGAGCCATAGTTATCTAGCAACAAGAAGACATGCTTCGTCCGGGCGAACGGATGTCCACATTCCAACACGTTGGCAAGCGGACTAAGGCTGTACTTTTGCTCTTGTTTTATTTTAAGGCGACAGCGTTGAAGGCTCCGCTCAGCTCAAAATCCAGTGTCGGCGTTGTGAAGTGGTACCTGGGCAATGTGACCCTGCAGCGGCAAATACAGCTTGCCCACCAGATAGTAAGATGGCAGTTAAATTAATGATCGGTCATTCGGGAAGAACAGCCTAGCCTCCATAAGGCCCATCGCTGGGGGAGCTTGCCATTTCAGGGCAGTGGCATAACGCTTAAACGCTGCACCACTGCGCCAGCAGGGGAATGAGGACTCCCAGGGATCTATGAATGTAAGGCAGAGAATGACCTTTTTGCAGATACGGAAATTTACCCATTACTCTATCGCGTCACACCCTTAATGCGGAGCTGAAGTGTCCCCTATTATTGCTCTCTTCCTGCCTCCTGTCTGCCGTCGATAAGTTGCAAGGGTTCTAGCTGTAAGCCATGAGAAACCAGCGTGATACGTGTACCTATGCTGCTTAGGTTTTAAAACTGGCAGGTTCAGAATATAAAAAGATACTTTGTCTGAGATTTGGTTTAGAGTGCTTCAAAAGTACACCTTCACATATCTGTGGAAGAAGGGTGACGCCACATGCCGCAGATTGACTCGGTACGTTCAAATCACGAACAATTAACAATATTTATGACAGTTTTATAATAAAATAGATCCAAATATTTATATCACTAAATTATTATATTACGAAATTATAACCTAACTTTCTGCCATCCTCTTCTACGCTTGCGTTCTTTTCGAATCTGCTCCATTATCCTTAAGGACCAGCGGTTATCTTGACTTCGCGTTACATGCCTTGCCCAAGCCCGTTTATTCCTCTTAGTTTCGACCAGGAAGACACTAACCCGCGTTTGTTCTCCCACCCACTCTGCCCACTTCTGGTCTGTTAACTGTACACATGTCAACTTCCTTTCTATAGCTCGCTGCGTTGTCCTTAACTACACTTTTCCTTAGCCTCTACGTTTCTGCCCTATAGGTGGGTACCGATAAAATACAAGTGTTGTATACTTTTCTCTTGAGGGATACTGGTAAATTCGAATTCATGATCTGAGCGAAGATGCCATATGCGCTCCACCCCATTCTTATTATTCTAGTTACTTCCCTCTTATGATCCGGATCAGCGGTCACTACCTGCCCTAAGAAGATGTACTCCCTTACCACTTCCAGCACCTCACTAACAAATGTGAACGTCTGTTCCATTGCTAGACTGCTGAAAATTACTATGGTTTTCTGCATGTTAATTTTTAGATCCGCCGTTCTCTACTCTGCCTGTATAACTCCTTGATCACGCTTTGCAGTTCATCTCCTGACTGACCTACCAAAGCAATGTCACCAGTGAATGGCAGATTACTTAGGTGCTCTCCATTAACTCTTCACATCAGACATCTACTCCCTGATTCAGAGTAATTCCGCAATGCTTGCATGACTGCTGAGGTTTCCACTAGGTCAACTGCTTTCTCGTAATCAATGAAGGCTACATATAGGAGTGGATAAAATTCTGCACATTTCTCTACCATCTTACTGATAGTGCGAGTATAGTATATTGTAGGGTATCATTTACAAAAGCCTGCTTGATAATTTGGTTGATTAAGTCAAGTCTAAGCTTGTCCTCACTCTATTAGAGATTACCTTAGTAAATACCTTGCAGGTAACAGAGAGTAAGCAGATCGAACTGTAATTTTGTTGCAAAAGCAATACTCCGACAGCCAAAGCGAGACCTCGGTTGGCCGCCATAGTTATGCTTACCTTGTTTCAATTGGTCGAAATGGTCGTGACGTCACAGTGCGCGAATTTCAAGCGGGGCTAATTGTACTTTGGCTAGTCACCCTGCAACCAGTTAAAGCGATCGTGTAGTGATGCTCCAAGTAAGTGGGACTGAGTTTAGTTAACTGCTTAATTAATCTATCAGCCTATTAACCTTTATACTCGGAACAGATAAATAAATAAAATCGAGTACGAAATTGGTCGCGTTGGGGAATCGAACCAGGGTCCCCGGAGTGCGAGACGAGCACGCTAACCACTCCGTCATGCAAGCTCGATTGTTTGGAATGAACAAAGGCGCGTCTAGTGAATATGGTGTCTCCGTTCACTACCATCTTCCTCCCTTCCCGTTGCGGCGAGGTTCAGGTGCCCACCGGGATATGCGAGACAGATACATTTAATTTCTTCAAAAACAAATTTCCAGACGAGCAAGGCGTAGAGCCGAACGGGCGAGGCCGTTCTGTGGACTCCCTGGCAGCGCTGCAAGGCGCTGTCGCGTTCCACTCTTACAAGCGAAGCTTAACATCTTAACTACAGATCAGTGACGCAAGCAGCAAAACCGGAAGGCTTTCGCCTCTACCGCACTTTAGGTCAACAAAGTGCCCCCGTGAATTTTTCCAGTCCTTGACGTCTCTTTTCTTATGAATTAAGATATTGTTAGCGTTCTTCCAAGCTTCTGTAATGCTAGAGGTCTAATCCATTGCGCAGGTTGGCTAGTTTTCTAACACACTCCGTCCTCCGTCCTCCACCAGATCTGCTGTTACATGCCCCTCACTACCTGCTTTCCTGCCGTGCACAGCTCCTAAGGCTTTCTTTACTTCCTCTTTCGTTTATGGCGGGATGTCCCATTGCTCTGTCCTACTCGCTTTCTCATTAACGTGCTGATTACATTGACTACAATTGATTACTTCAAAATTTCACCAGCGCTGCGACGAGGAACAATAACAGAGAAGGAAGGACAAGGACAAGCGCTTGTCCTTGTCCTTCCTTCTCTGTTCTTGTTCCTCGTCGCAGCGCTGGTGAAATTTTGAAGATGTACCAACTAGCTCAAACCACGATTTTGTTCCAGTACAATTGATTACGATTCATATCATTGTAAACTGGTGCAATGTGCTGTTCTCTGGAGTGGGCCAACATTTAGTAACGCTTACAGTTTTTGCATAATTTTAAACCATATGCATTTGTTTTTGCAGCAAATATAACAAACAGCCAGGTAATTAGGCGTGGCAGCCACAAACTATAAATTCTCTGATGCCTGGTGATATTTGAAAAAGCGCTTGACCCCTGCCAATAGCGAACACGTAGTAAAGAGAAGCAACGCTTTAAGCTAAAGTCCCAGGCTGCATTGGGTACGCGCGGACAGTACTGACAGAAATATCAGTACTGCACTCCCCATACTCCCATGCTTATACCTCAAGCGGCACAGATAATCGGCCCGACATTGAAAACGTATTGGCAAAGGCCGGTCCTACAAAGAACCAGAGTAGCACCATCCATTTGCAATAGTGGTTCGATTGCTTGCGCTACTTCGGTACTTCTCCAGCTTAGTCCCAGCTGGATAAAATTCAGTTCAGCCAGCTCAGGAACGCACGACCATTCGGTCACCACACAACAGTGTAATTTCGAACCCATTCATACTGTATTAAATCGCTCCTAAAGCCCCCTGAGTAATGATATAATTGGATTTAAGACTCACCTCAGATTTGCACGTCTGGGTTGCAGCATTGTAGAGGCTGACTCCTTCGCTGTAACTGCCACATACTTTGCAATAGTAAGCTGAAATGAAACATCGCAAACGCAAAGTGCTAGGGATCACATACGAAATTTCTAAAGCTTGCGTGCTATGATTATCAAGTACGTATAACATGACACCAACATTAGCAAAAATGTTCCAGTTTTGCTACACCTCTGGGGAAGAAGTGCACCCACTTAATATGTAAGTGGTACGTTTGCAGTATAAGCGAAAAATTATCAAGGCATTTTTTGCATCGCAAAACCACGCTATTAAATATCCTGGGAAGTGTTTTTTTTTGTCTTTGTAATCCCAGCGATGCCAAGGCAGGAACTAGGAAAACGTTCTCATTTATTCCACGTGAACAGTTCTGACATTCTGAATATATAATACCCAACAACCGCAAGCAGTGCTTTTGTGCCTTTCATGTTCGGCTGCTGACAGCATGTTCACAGGTTCTACAACAAGCGGCACCGGCATTGCATTCGAGACGAACTGCAAAAAAGAAAATCATTGTTCTGTGCGAAATCGAGCACGTTTAGAGAATCCACGGCGGTCTTAATTACTCTGAAGTCCTCCGTAATGCAACCAACCCCTCATAGGCCACCTGGTGTTCCGGGACGTTACATCCGACATTCCTTACCCTGCAAGTATTGCAACCCAGGCACCCTTCAGAGCGTGCAGAACGATGATTACCGATCACATACGCCTGCAAGGGGTAAGGACGCTCTGTCCCGCAATTGTCCGCGAGAATGAAACGTTGGGGCTCCCTTCGCAAAGCTCAATTTTACTGCGTAAAAGAAGAGCGCTGTTTTAAACACCAGTGCCAACACATCATCGCGATTTCTCGTCAACATAAAAATAAAAAAAGGTTGAGCGAAAGTAGAATAACCGAAGAAACCGTAACCGAAAGTAGAGTAAGCATGAAATGTTTACGGGCATAACACATTGGTTGTAGATGGTACTAGTCAAAATTTTGAAATGGGTCTAGTGTTCAACCCACCACACCACACTCTTCTTGTTGCGTCGAAGCGATCACCTGCAATAGTGCGGGCTTAGGTAGGCAGCCGCGAACCGTGGCGGCCTTGTCGCTTTCGGGAGCGGCCGCATAATCATGCCGTTGTCGGCAGGGGTGAGCAGTCTTCGACTGTGGCATATCACACGCAAAGCGATCGCTTTCCGCAAGACGCTTCCTACCTCTCCTTTCATCGGGCTCCATTGCTCGGCTTAACCAGCTGTGACGGTGGCGGCACTGAAATGCAGGACGATGCAGAAGCGTACGCGGACACGACGAGACGCAGGCCTGACAAGAATGTATATGCAGCGCGTTCGAATACTCCGCGTGCGTGTATACATCTGCCTGCCAAATGGGGAAGCGTCATGAGCTGAAGGCCCAGCGGCCGGTCTTTTACATACGTGAGTGTGGGACCGCAGCGCCATCCTTGGGGACGGCGCGGAAGCAGTTTTTCCGCCGAAAGCCCTTTTCTACCTGGAGCTCCTCCCTTACTCTAACTGGCCCTCTCTCAAAGCCCCTAGCAGATCACATATGAGTCTCGCTAAATCTCGTACGGTGCCCTAATGTTCTCGTTTCAGTGCCCGGATGAGTGGAATTCAGTGTCGGGATGTTGGCTCTCGGTCTCGGCGTGACGTCACCACACTGCCGACAACGGGAGCTAAAAGCATTTCATGCTTAAAAAGCACCCTCCGCGGTGACTCCGAGTATAGTGCTCTCATCTACAGAGCTGGAGGGCCTGGGTTCAATCCCAGCCGCGCCTACTGCGCTCTTGATGCCTGCGCAACAGAAAAGGCGTCCGTTTGCTGTGTGATGACAGCGCACGTTAAACAACCCCAGATGGTATAATTTAATCTGGAGGCCTCCATTACGGCTTACCCACCATCCAGTGAGGCGATTCGGGACGTTAAACCCACATCATCATCAGCCAGAATATGCCTACTGCAGGCCATAGGCCTCTCCCGTGTCTCTCCATATTAACCCTGTCCTTCGCCAGCTGCGGCCACCGTATCCCAGCAGACTTCTTAATCTCATCCGCCCACCTAACTTTCTGCCGCCCCCTGTGACGCTTGCCTTCCCTTGGAAATTTCTGAAGAAGAGAGTTATGCTACAGGAAGTAAGCCCCTGTTGTCCAATGGCCTCAAGAAAAGCTCTATGTGATGCTGTCAAGTGATGTTGTTGCAATGCATGCAATTTTGCTTCGTTATGTATGGCGGAGGCGTCACTTAAATTAAAAATTACCGACGATTACGTTACTTCCTAATGCGAAATTTGAGCGCAGCAAATAAGCTGTTTCACCTTTTCGATAGATTGAGGCAAAGAAATGGAGCAACACATGTATGCGCTATCACAGAATTTTTTTTTTAGCAGACGGAGGACTTCCATCGGTCGTCTCGCTCATGGCTCAGAAAGAACTGGCAGATAATTTCGCAGTGGCGAACGGCAGCGGCAATTTCGGCTCGGGCGGTGCACATATACAGATCCGCCGCCACCGATCTGGCTCTCTGATTGCCACCGCACAGGGCGAACAGCAGCGGCAATTTCGGCTCGGGCGGTGCACATATACAGATCCGCCGCCACCGATCTGGCTCTCTGATTGCCACCGCACAGGGGTTGCATTGGAGGAGGAGCGAAGAAAGGAATTAAGTTCGAGCCGGCGCTTTGACAACCGGAGACTCGCAGGAAGAGGGGGGAGGGGGGCGGCGTGTACACCCAGCGGCAAACGATGGGGGCAGAAGCGCGCGCAGCAAGCGGACAACACGATAAAGGGAGGAGGGAAGAGATAGCAGCGACTGACTGATGCCGCTGACGCCGATAGTGAGTCAACCCCAGCTGCGGATGAAAGGGGGGCGGAGCTGGTTACGAGGCCGACGACAACGCCGACGACGACGCGAAACCCAGGAACGGACGCCAAAGAGCTGCGCTCTAAAATTTCGAGCAGACACGCTCGCTTTAACACGATTGCAGAGCCGCGCTTCCAACGCAGCAGTTTGGCAGTTACCAGTGGTATTTGTGCACGAAGGAAGGAGGAGGTTGCCAGGGTGCCGTTCAAAGAATAACGAAGCAGTGGATGCCAACAGAGGAGCATTTTCTGGCTTTTATTTTCGAGAATTCTAGAGCAGCCGTTTGTTCCGAGATGTTCCGTTCTAAATTTTCACCTCCATCCGCGAAACTGGGCATGCAAGAGGGCGACGGTATGCCATAGTGTAGAACACGGCCTTTTAAAACAAATGAATATATTTTTAAAAGTTGTTAGGACTTACGTGAAACATCCGGTATATATCTCCGGTATATATATATATCTCCGGTATATATCCGGTATATATAAAGTAACTGTAAAAGGGTTCTGTTGAACAAGCGTTACCTGATCGAACTGCATTCATAATCTTCTTGGCCATCGGAAAAGCAGAAAACGCACATTTAATGCCACAATAACCTGACAGCTGTGACAAAACGAAGTTAGCACACCGGCAGCCAGCGCTGACACCACAGTGCGCTTTTTCAATCTTGTGGCTTGCCGCAGGCAGTTAGCGAGACCTCTTCCAAGCTGCTCGGTTAGGCGGCTAATCTATGCTACGTCCATTTTTTCTGACATCGCTAGGGATAACCTTTGAAAGGTTAGAGTAAAAGTATTGACCTGACTTGGAGTGTTACGAGCCGTGTATATCACATTTCAATACACTACGTTAAACATGTGTGTTTTGCCGCACGTTAGGTGAGATACCTGTCAGTGAAAAATGTGCTCAAAACCATGACTTCAGCCAGTGCTTGTGATGAAGGGAGGGCATGAAAAAAATTGGCTATGGTTCAGCTCAGGTTAAACCTGGTAGTTCCTACGACGAGCCCTAGCTTCCTCCGAGCTGTCCATTTCTACCACAGGCTCCGCATCATTGTAATATTTATATACCCTCCACATTTCAAACGACACTCCGCCCATGCGCACAACTGACAAGGCAGGCAGCTAGAACTTTGAAGGAGGCTAAATTCCAGAGGCCTGTGTACTGTAAAAATTGGTAAATTGGTTTTTGAGGAAAGTGATTGGGGCAGTATCTGTCTCGCATATCTCGGCAGCATGTGCTGTAAGTGAAGGGGGAAGGTGGGAGAGAGAGAGAAAGAGGTGCCGTAGGAATAATTTCGACCACCTGGTGATCTTTAATGTGCACTGACATCGCACAACGCACGGGCGCCTTCTGCGTTTCGCCTCCATCGAAACGCGGCAGCCGCGATCCCCAGGTGGTCGAATTTTCCAGAGCCGTTCTCAACGGCGTCCTTCAGCCTGAGTCGCTTTGGGACACTAAACACTCATAAACCATTTCTTTGATCATACTGTTTATCCCTTCTTCTATGGCGTGGTTCTGGTGTCCATAGAGTAATGTGAGATAGTTACTGCGTATTCCTTTTCCTCAAAAACCAATTTTCAATTTTACGAAGGAACTTCATCGCCCGTTCGGCGCACCGCCATGCCCGTGTTGCCACGGCTCAGCGAGCAGTCACGCTGAGCTCGCAAAGCGGCTGGCGTAGTGAAGCTCTCACTACAATATCAATCAATACAATATTATACAATATCCAGGCTATTAGTAGCGAAAGCTACATTGGCCGCGAACGTGGGATTTCGCTGTGGCGGTGCTCCGAAGAGGCACAGAGACCGACCTTGAGACGTTGCTAAGCAACCGCCGCAGCTGGCGGACGCCGCGCACTCGACGCCCCATCTGGCATGACGTCACACCGCGCGCCTCGCCGCAGAGCCGCCGCCGTTTGGTATGATGTCTAATCGCTGCGCTCGCTTTCGCTACGTATATCCTGGCATAGCCGAGCTAAGCCACTTCCAACAAAGCCGCGCGGAAACTAGAATCCAGGTTTCCAATATTTTAGAAATAAGTGTGCATTTCGTTTCTATTTCACTAGTTCATTTGCGATTAGCCGCTGTATTAGCCGGCGGGTGAGTTACACTGGTCGTGGCGCAGGGCCATGATGTGGCTTGTCTGCATCAACCCAGTCCCACACCCATGTTGTGTGCTAGCGCGGCGCCACGATCAGACCGGCCGCACCTGTGATTGGTCAGTCGCTTCTACACCTCCAGTTGCTCTCCTCACGATTAATGTCACCGTCAAATAGGAGTTAATCCAGAGGCCTTATTATGCATCAACCCATTATCTATTTCATTTGGTGCCACGTCAGCTTGACGGCTGCATCAGATCAATGCAGCGAGCGGCTAATTACATAAATCACAACATTTCCGGTCCCTGCTGTATCGAAGGACGACAAATAGAGTAATCGTAACGCAAGAACAGAACGAAAATATTGCAGTTTTCCGCGCGCTATATTTGTCGTAATGAGTTCCGAATTGCTCCAAACAGCTACCCTGTTACCGAATTTTTTCAGTAAAAATAAATAATAACAAATTAAATAAATAAAAAATAATCATAAAAGAAATAAATGAATAAATAATAATAGATAAATTTCGTGAAACACATCAAATAACATAAGGAAGAAAAAATAACCCCTATTTCTTGTCAATGTAAATTGGTTTTTGAGCAAAAGAAATGGCGCAATATCTGCCTCACAGATCTCGGTAGACACCTGAACCAAGCCGTGAGGGCTGGGAGGAAGGTGAAAGTGAGAGAAGAGAGAAAAAGCTGTCACAGTGGAGGACTTCGGAACGATTTCGACCAGCCACCATCCGCTGCGATATACCGTTCTGCAGCTATTTAAAGCCGCGGCTGCACCACTCTACAAGAATGACCAATGCCAGAGGATAAAATGAATCCGAAATGAAAAATTATAGACAGGAGTTAGACTATTAGGTTCAAATGGAAAAAGAAAACATAAAAGGTTAGGTTAGGTTTATGTGGTTTAACGTCCCAAAGCGACTAAGGCTATGAGAGACGCCGTAGTGAAGGGCTCCGGAAATTTTGACCACCTGGGGTTCTTTAACGTGCACTGACATCGCACAGTACACGGGCCTTTAGAAAACATAAAAGTACGCCGAAATAGTTTTTAAGAAACGGTTTTAACCAAGAAAAGGTCAGTATTCTTGCCATGCAAAGCATAGCTAGCTGGCTGCTGAGTAGGCGTTACACTCAGTCAAAGCTGGAAGTTAATTAAGGAAGCCAGGGCCGTGCTGCGACGGTGGTTTTTGTCGGATACGCCGTGCAGTTCGATTTGAGGCATTTTTTCGTTTGATTACACGTATGTGCACACCAGGAAGCACCATCTTCTCGCAAGCTATAAGCACTGTTTGTTCACTATCGCCGCTCGCTTAGCGCAGTTAATTGGTTAAGTAGGTTTACCAACAGCATTTAGGGTATACTGATACGAAATCGGCCATCGTCGTCAGGAAAAGTATCGTGTTTGGGCTGCCGTTACAAACGAGCCCCAGTTCCATTGCTGCCGTAAACCGCAGACCACGTGATGCTCCACAATCTCACGCAACTCAGCACAACCAAAAGCTAACCTGTCAGCCTACTCCTTGAATTTAAACATCGTCTTGGGTTTTCATCTGCTTCTGTCTCATTAAACTTGCGTTACTTTTTCAACCACGAAAGCACCTCCAAGTGCGAATTACTAGTAAATTATGCTAATTACTGGCAAACGAACTGCTTATGCTGAAAAAATGACAAGCTACACTGTAGGTGATTTTTGATATCAAATAACTGCTACTTTAAATCACCGAAAGGAATGAGTAATTCATTCGTCGAAAATATCACCCGCAGAAAAAAAAAATTGCACTCTCAAATAAACATCGCAGAAAGTCCGCCGAATTCTCGAAAAATAACCAGACTGTGAAAAAACCGATACCTGTATTTATACAATATGGTCCCAGATGAATCGTTAGGAAATGCAGCCCCAGTCTGCTTCGATATACGGCTGTAGTGCAATAGTGATAGAGTGCTAAGGACTCCTGCCGTGGCCCCCTCATGCTTGATTGCCACCATAGGCGTGCACAGGTCTTTGCATAGGAGGTGGCGAAGGTCATGGTAGTGCCTCTTCACGTCTTCTGGGTAGCAGGAAAAACTGGGTAAAACTTGCGTCCACTTCCATCATACCGATTAGGGGGTGGGGCACTGCACCCCTTTGACCCCCCTCATACACGCCTATGAATGGCACGAAGTCAACTCGCCCTGTGATAATTCTAACGGCAATAATACGACTTGCTTATCACCCAACGTGTTGACTGCAGGGCATTCAGCGCACTAACTCATCTTCGTTGCGGCCAATATTGCGCTTAGACAATAAATCACTCAGGCCAAACCGAGCAGCCTAAGGATCTAACGAATGCTAGCGCGACCACGCTACGCTTTCTAACTTCTACTAACGCCGGCTATGACAGGCGTTTGGCGATGCCGCTGCCCTGACTACTGCGCACTGATTGAAAACATCTCAATCGATAAGGGATTTCATCGATGAGCCCAACTGATGGCACTACAGCCACGAGCGTTTTCTATAAGAAGCACGAATACGTGGCTAAGAATTTAGCATTCCCTGAATGTATACATTCCATAGGGAAAATGACAAAAAAACGGACACCCGAAACCGTAATGAAACAAGGCATGGCAAAATCCGAAGAGAAAAGAAAATTAAGCAATTTTTACTCACAGGGCATTATTGCTTTAAGAAAGAATGTTCCCAGAGCTCTATGAAACCGGTGTTGGTCATGCGAAAACGCCGCAACTACGCCCGTTCCTCGTCGCTCGAGCACAGCGCACGCCACTCCAACAGAACCGACCGACCCAACGCCACGTCGAACGGCAGCAGACGCCTGATGCAACTTGCAGTGGTATTAAGCAATACCAAACAACCTCAACCGAACTGTTTCTCAGGGCACGGCGAACCTTTCTCCTCAGCATCGCTGCCGCCGATTGGCCCGTGGCCATCACGTGACCTTTTGCTCACCTACTCTCTAAGAGTAAGGCTTCTGTATTTTGCTTTTTCTAAACCATGGTTGAAAAACTGCGACGACAGACGCGCCGCGGCGCGTTCTTGTGACCTCGTGTACGGCGCGGCTGTTGAGAGGAGCAAACTAAACGAAGACGGTCGCTCTGCTCGTACACTATAGAGCTTCTTTGACTGCGCTTGGCCGAGGCGTTTGATTTACCACGGTGGAAGGAAGAAAGCTGATCGAAGGTAGCGCGAGCGCGGCCATTTTGTGTGTCTTTTACGCACGGCGCGCGGCAAGGACATGCCCTCCGTACGGGGGCCTCGTTTGGCGCTCGTTTTGCTGCCGCTCCTATGGGCGCGCCTGGAACGGGCACTTGATTTCGATGCATATATCACGATCGCCTGCTTGAAACAACTCTTCTTGGTTGGAGAGGCGTCCCCTATATTTCTGCCCACATTCCGGGCTATAGTTCGACTCGAGGCCGCCTAAGTAGCCGCTAAACAGGTGGCGCTGACACCTGCCCTCTCAGCGCACAGTTGCGTTTGACTGTAACATTGAAGCTTCGGAGAAACATGGTTAATATAATGATTGAGAGCAGTCAATTGAGCACAGTGTCACATGCGTTCAGACGGGCGCGAGGGCACCAAAGAAAAAGCCTACACAGCTGCCAACATGTTAAAGCCGTGCTTTGCTCCAGTTGTCACGGGTCTCGTTTTACGGCACAGACTGAAAGGTGTATTAATTGATTTCTGAACTGCGTACATAATGCAATAACCAGAAGAAACCTTGTAGTAGCTATGTTTTAATTTTATGTTGAGAAAAGTAGTGTCAAACATCACTGACCTCGTGTAAGGAAACGGGCATCCGTCTACTTGAATGCTTAAAACAAAACTTCAAAACATCACTCATCTTGTGTAAGGAAACCGGCATCCGTCTACTTGAATGCTGAAAACAAAACTTCAAAACATCACTCATCTTGTGTAAGGAAACCGGCATCCGTCTACTTGAATGCTGAAAACAAAACTTCAAAACATCACTCATCTTGTGTAAGGAAACCGGCATCCGTCTACTTGAATGCTGAAAACAAAACTTCAAAACATCACTCATCTTGTGTAAGGAAACCGGCATCCGTCTACTTGAATGCTGAAAACAAAACTTCAAAACATCACTCATCTTGTGTAAGGAAACCGGCATCCGTCTACTTGAATGCTGAAAACAAAACTTCAAAACATCACTCATCTTGTGTAAGGAAACCGGCATCCGTCTACTTGAATGCTGAAAACAAAACTTCAAAACATCACTCATCTTGTGTAAGGAAACCGGCATCCGTCTACTTGAATGCTTAAAACAAAACTTCAAAACATCACTCATCTTGTGTAAGGAAACCGGCATCCGTCTACTTGAATGCTGAAAACAAAACTTCAAAACATCACTCATCTTGTGTAAGGAAACCGGCATCCGTCTACTTGAATGCTGAAAACAAAACTTCAAAACATCACTCATCTTGTGTAAGGAAACCGGCATCCGTCTACTTGAATGCTGAAAACAAAACTTCAAAACATCACTCATCTTGTGTAAGGAAACCGGCATCCGTCTACTTGAATGCTGAAAACAAAACTTCAAAACATCACTCATCTTGTGTAAGGAAACCGGCATCCGTCTACTTGAATGCTGAAAACAAAACTTCAAAACATCACTCATCTTGTGTAAGGAAACCGGCATCCGTCTACTTGAATGCTTAAAACAAAACTTCAAAACATCACTCATCTTGTGTAAGGAAACCGGCATCCGTCTACTTGAATGCTGAAAACAAAACTTCAAAAACAAAAAAAAGCTAGAAGCGAAGCACAGAAACACAACCAACATCACAAACAATTGGTTTCTTTGGCCCATGCACGTATACACTGAGCTAAGGTTTGTCCGTTAAACACATCAGCGAGCACATTCCCTCGGTGTCTTAGTGATCTTTTAAAGCTTGTCCGCAGCTGTTCGATTTCACGCTACCGCGCACTGTCATGCGAATGAGGGGCCCTTGGGTTGGCGACTCTTTCGGGCCCGCAGGTCCCGTCACCGAAGGATGGCGCCGAACCCTGTTATGAAGGAAACTGTGCAATAGGATTATTTTCACATATTCCCAGTCCTGATAGAAGTGTATCGGTAACAGACCATCAGCCCGTTAAATACAGTTAGTATTCATTAAATCCCTGGCTGGGGAATAAAGTTCGGTGAACTACGTCCAATCAGGTGGGCAGTTGTGGACACCGGTGGTACCTCCCCCGCCAGGGGGTGGTGCTGACCCTCTCTCGCAGCTTGGTAGATGGAAAGGGGTAGACACGGAGACATCGAACACTGTTATGTCGATTTCACCACTGTAGCAAGTCTTCTGTTCGGTGCCTCCGTGGGAAAGGAATTCCCCGCATTCACGTAGCAGGTGACTGAAAGACCTCGTAATCCTCCGTACGATGTCGGAAACACAAGAACCCTGACGAGGCCCGCAGCCGCCTTTCATTTAACACCACCAGCTTGAGCTTTCAATAGCATCAAGCTCCGTGCACGACCCGAGGGCATAATCGGCCACTTGAGGTTGCCGCCGGCAGTCCATGCCGCCTCGTTGTTTCTTGGTGACTCATCCACCTGCACCTGGGTGTGCTCAAAAATTTTTTCCGGGCCCGAGTTTGAAGCCTCGTCGAAACCGCGGGAGGTGGCATCTCATTCGACCCTTCGAAGGTCGGCTGTTTTAACGAAGATCGTATTTCAGATTTGACACCTCAGCTGCCAGCTTCCGAGCTTCCTCAAATTGCGCGACTTGCTGTTGACAGATCCCTTTTTTTGTTCGGCGAATTGCTGCATCCTCATTGAAACGCAGCAATTAAGAAGATGCGCTGTTATACCCAATTTGTGTTCAGTGCATGGAATGCGATGCAATAACATTTCATCGATGGTGAGGTTGTACACCTCAGTTTTCGCCGAGTCCTTTAGAAAAACTGCTTCAGCCGACGTAACCAAAGTCGAAATTATTTGTGCAACCGTAGTCACGAGAACACGGTGGGGAATGGGCTTTCGATACGATTCCAGGGAGCTGCTTCTCTGCCAGGCACAACAAAATTTTTGTCCCCATATCATAGGTGCACTAAAGAGGAATCTGAACTCGTAGTTTTTACCGCACGAGCTCGATTACACGTTGCGAGCATTCTTAGAAACAAGGAATTATTGCCCTATGAGGCCGATTTCCCTAATTTAAATTGGATTAAACGTCCCAGCTCCCACCTTTTTTTGAACTCACCGCGTGAAGGTAGGGGAGTCAACTGAGGCGTGGAGTGCCTTTTAGGCAGTCGCGTGGCGGCTGCGCTTTCACTTTTATTTTTTTTAGGTTTCCGTGAATAAATAGATCCAGTCAAAAAGTACATAGCTGTAAATTAGGCCCGCGGAAATAAAAAAACATTGGCTGTTGCTTAATTCAGTTATGCCTGCATGTGTGCAGCGAAAGGTACGGTTGATCTTATTGTTTAGCTTGGTGCTTTGTTATCTCTATCGTTACATCGTTATCGTTTAGCTTGGTATGTGTCAGTGTTTAGGTTTTGTTGTTACCTAGCGCTAAGCTATGGTGACACCGAACACTTTATTCTTCTGTCTCCGCAGCTCGTTGCCTCCTCCTGGTTTCATTCCGTCGTTGATCCGCGGCCCTGGCAGGAGATGCCCAACTAGACAACGAACCATCCTCATCGGAATCCACTCGCCTGGCCTCTTCGTACTTACGACGCTTCTGGAGGCGTGTGGGTCGTTCTTCCTCCGTCTCCTCGGCTCGCTGCCTCCTCCTCCTGGTTTCGTTCCGACGACGAAGCCTGGCTTCTTTCCATCTCTTCGACTCACTTTCCATATCTGCTGACGAATCCCACCGAGCCGCCCCTTCACTATATACGATGCAACTCCGGCACATCCTCTGTTGTTGCGACGCGGTTTCACCAGCTCCTCCTCTGACGTCATGCCAGATGGCGCGGCGAGCGGCGCTGCCAGCTAGATGACGCGTTTCTAGTGTCCGAAATCGGTGTATTTGGAGAGTGAGCAGCACGACAGCTTCTACCTGCTCAGAAATAGGCGCTTGGTTATATAATAAAAAAAGCATATCTATAGTTTGGGGTGTTTCAACGCTGACTGGTGCTTTGTGCGAGTGCCGCTCCTCCATAGAAAGCACGCAGAATCAGCGGAGAGGGTAGCCCATACAGCCCATAGCCACCTCAACATGTGCTGCCCCTAGCGGCGGCGCTCACTTCCAGTCACAATATAAGGCCGGACTCCCGCCCACCTGCCGCCTCAGCGCGCCCGCGCCGTGGGAGCACCTGTATCTTCCACCATGCTTTGGTACATATTTTGGCGAACGCCAGCTTCTAACGGCTCCTCTAGGTTGGAAGGTGTTAGTTCCTCACCTCAACTCTGCATCGCCGGACGACTAGCGCCAGCTACGAATAAATGCGAAATCGAAGGGGAGGGAATGAACATCCAGGAAATGTACTCACTGTATATGTTGGCGATTTTCGCGAACTGTAGGCAACGCCGCAGTCGAGCCATTATGGCAACCGTAAAGAGGATTCCGTCTATGATCAGCCTGGCCGCATTAACAAGTTTCCTTCAGTGCACGCTCACTCTTTTTCATTGCGTTTGAGCGCTTACTTTTAACCAAACATTCTGTACTAGTCAGCGCAAAGCACGGAACCGGTGACAACTGCTATCGTCGACATTTGGCTGCAAACGTGCGCCGCGCAGTCGGAACCGCACACGGTCGTCGCTCGCCTCCAGGACATTTTTAGAGATGTCAAAACCGCCGGCGCTGAGTTAAAATATGGCGGGAAAGTCAGAACATGCAAGCATGTCTTGGTTTTCCTGTTGAATTGTTGCAGGTAAGCAAGGCTTTGCAAAATCATTGCAAAACGCTGAAAGCTGAAACGGTTCGCGGTGGTATCGCTTTCGACCGTCATGCACTTGGGTTCCAGTCCAGCAGGCTAACCCCTGTAGCATTTACTTGTGGCCATCAATTTACCTGAGAAAAAACATCCTTGCATATACATTCGTAAGCAGACCTATTTACAGAGCTGGAGCGTTGCGCTGCGGAACACATCCTACAGCGCACGTGCTGAGGGTTGTGCACTTATTTGTTGCTTTTAATTTTGTTGCAGCTTCACTTTAGCCCAACCACTTGCCCTGAAACCCAGTACCTGATGAGAAATTTTGCTTCCTTTACTCTGACAGGACCTCTCGAGCGCTCCGAAATAAGCTTGTTCACATTTTTGCGTGCGCCGTGGCTCCCTTGGAGAAGCGATGGCGTGTGTGAGACGCAGGATCCTGCACCTGCCTTCATTTGCCAGTAGCCCAATTCCCAGTGTTGGAGCTGATGAAATGTGATTTACTGAACTGGTCTAGCGCATAACCCTACCCCTTCCCAGCAGGTTAACTCGACCTGCCTCGATACTTTATTTTTTATTTCCCACAGGCTCACTTCTTCTCAAATGGGCGTGTTTCTCGCCGCTTTGGACTTTTCGCGTTCGGATTTTACTTCAATAAAACTTGGCGGGCCGCGAAACGCCAGTGCTTTGAATGAACGACAGCAATGCGAAAATGTAAAATGCAGAGAGGAAAAAACATAACGCTGGTGCTTTAGCTGCTGCTGTGGTTACGACGAGGTACAATTTTGTGTGTATTACGGTGGAATCGCAGCAGCAATTACAGCGGCCATACACGATTGTTGCCATAGTCGTTAAAAGCAACGAAATTAAAAGAAGAAAAAAAATTTAGAACAAAGAAAGCTATCCCGAATAGCACTGAGTCCTTGCATGGAGGAAAGAGGTCTACCTGACGCGAATCTATGCCCCCTAACAGCCCAGTATTGGAAACGAAAGGTATCACTCTGGTCCTTTGTAAGACCGGCCTGAGCCAATGCATTTCCAATACTGGAAGTGTGTTGGTTGTTGAAATTAGGTTTGGTTTGGTTTGATTTATTGGGGTTTAACGTCCCAAAGCAACTCAGGCTATGAAGGACGCCATAGTGAAGGGCTCCGGAAATTTCGACCACCTGGGGTGCTTTAGTGCGCCCTGGCGTCGCACAGTACAGGGGGCCTCTAGACTTTCGCCTCCATCGAAATTCGGCCGCCGCGGCCGGGATTGAACCCGCGTCTTTCGGGCCAGCAGCCGAGTGCCGTAACCACTGTGCCACAATGGCGGGGCTCTTGGGACTACCATCGACTCTGACACTAGCTTTCTAATCCGCAGTTTCTGCACCCACAGCTTGCCTTCTGTTCAGGTTGCTAGCTAGCGGTGATAAAGCAGCAGAATGATACGTCCTGGCTTTTCCGTCTCGCTGACAAACAAAAATGAACGCAGCAGTGCTGCCGAACATTCTTTTTGTCACCACGCTCCGAGGGCGGCATCCGAAGTTGCCTTTTATACGCAGCACCAGAAGTACGCAACGCGAATCGGTTAGGGGAGCTCTCTTTCGACCGTATCGCGGGGCTTCTATGTCGTGCAAATAGCCAACATTTTTGACCGAAAACTATGGCAAGGTTTGAATGCTCCGACGAAGCTCCCGCAGCGTGGCATCGACTTCGTGAAGAAGAACAGATCTGCGGTGGAAGTTAGTAAAAAGCAATTGGAAGATTGGTGGCTCAAAAGCAGAGAGGTGACATGAATTTGAAAGTTTGGTTTGGTTTGTTGGGGTTTATCGTCCTAAAGCGACTCAGGCTATGACGGACGCCGTAGTGAAGGGCTCCGGAAATTTCGACAACCTGGGGTTCTATAACGTGCACTCACATTGCACAGTACAGGGGCCTCTAGAATTTCGCCTCCATTGAAATTCGGCCGCCGCGGCCGGTATCGAACCCGCGTCTTTCGGGTCAGCAGCCAAGCGCTGTAACCACTGAACCACCGCTGCGGGGCGAAAGTTTTGGAAAACTTATTTAAAATAAAAATGGCGAATTTTTATGACACTTTACAGCATAGTTAAGACGGATTCCCAGCTTTACATTCGCCGCAGTGGTCGCATTGTTGGTCTGCCACCTTGTGTGCCTATGATGTCTCTGGACGGCGACACTCCGAGGCCTGTGCCCAGCAGTTTGCGGCAGCATTACCGGGAGCCACAGCCGTTCACGGGCTCATCCAGCGACGACATCGATGAATGGCAAACCCATTACCTGCGGGTGAGCTAGTTGCTACAACAAGTGGAACTCTTCCATCCGGCTTGCCAACGTCGTGTTTTTCTTAACCGACACGGCCCTAACGTGGTATGACAAACACGAGGATTCTTTGACAACATGGGACCGCTTTGTAGAGGAGCTCAAGAAGTGCTTCGGTGACTCAGTCACAAAGAACAAGCGTGCGGAACAAGTGCTTGCACAAATGGCTCAGCTTCCTGAAGAGAACTGTACCAAGTACACTGAGGAAATCGTGAAGCTGTGCAAGGTCGTCTCTCCTGCGATGACAGAGAAAGACAAAGTTGCCCATCTACTTAAAGGGTTTGCCGAAGACGTCTACAATTTTCTTATCGGAAAAGAAAGTCTCGAGTCCGAGTCTGACGTCATCCAGCACTGCCGCACTGTCACAGAAGTGGCGGCAGCCAGTAAATTACTTTTGTTTGTATAAAACTGATGCGTCCGCGTTTCTTTGTATGTTTCTCGGGAAGAGCAAGAATGCATGCACGCTTTTTTCAGTTATGTAGACAACCCCTCGCGTTGCGAAAGCGGAGGCGGCTCAAACTCATCCCCGATACTGCTGGTCTAGAGCTGACCATTAGCGGGAAAGACGTTGCGGCCTACGTGACTGGCTTTTTGGTTGTGTTTTACTTTTTTGCGTTTCCAAGGTCACCGAATCGAGAGTCGAAGCCTGGGGCTTCTTTTTAGTTGTGCGTTAATTTTTTCCTCCTCCAAGATGGCAGCCATGCAGAGTCAAAGTGTAGGTGCCTACGTGCTCTCGTTGCGCTTTTTGGTGTTTTGTTTTTTTGACGCCGACGCTGTGGCGCCGCGAGTGCTCGCTCGCTAGCGCCCGAGGGCTTTAAAAGGGGGCCGTATGGAAACGAACTTCAGTCCGCTCGTCGGTGGAAACGCTGCCGCCGCGAACTCCCGGGTCTCCGAGCCGCCGCACCGCATCCTCGAAACCGCAAGCTGCCCTGGACGGACGTCGCCTTCGGGGGCCGCACTGACTGCGTGTTTTGTGGATGGACTGCAGCCGCGCTTCCCGGTTGACTGTATGTTTGTTCACCTTCCGACTTTTGATCGACTTTATCTAATTGGCGTATCACTTGTGTTCTGACCTGTGTAGAAATATTCAATGTATAACTTAATTCAGTGTGTTTACTGCTATGTGCTTTCCGCAATTGTTTTGTAGAATGTAAATTATGTGTCTGTAAAAGCTGCCGCATTGTTCAATCGAAACTATAAACGTTGTTTTGTTGTTGTTACCTCTTAAACACGCCTCGGTCTCAGTCACTGCGTTTGCTTACCGGCTACGCCGGGCATCAAACGGCCACCCCCTCATTGTCCGGACTCGGTGATGATGTCGACTAGTCACCGAACCCGTGACAATTAACTGGCGTCGGCGACAGGACGTTTGATGCGAAGAGAACGTGGTGAACTGAGAAGGAGACTTGTTGAGGTGTTGAACTGTGCCGACTTTAGAGAGGTGTCGTGTATCAACAGGATTTGCTTTGTGCTGAGCTTGTGGCTGTGTTATTGAAAGTGTGCTTGGAGAAAGAAGCATGGATTTGGAAGGGTTGATAGCTATGGGTAGCCAGTTGGGGCTGACAAACGCTGAGCTCAGAAAATGGGTCGAAGATAAGCTGCGCGAAGAGTGAAAATGGGCCGAAGATAAGCAGCGCGAAGAGCGGGCGTTTGCCAGAGAGAGAGCGGAGCAGGAGCGCGCAGCCGCGGAGGCGGAGCGCGCGGCCGCGGAGGCGGAGCGCGCGGCCGCGAAGGCAGCTGACGAACGTCAGATGGAGATTATGCGTTTAAAAATAGAGAGTCAGCGACTAGAGAAAGAGACAAGAGAGAAAGAAGGGAGCCAGGACAAAGGTGATTTGAGTTAAACACAAGTAAACTCCTGATCCCATTTGACGACCGGAAGGATGATTTAGATGCGTATATCAGACGATTTGAAAGCATTGCGAAGAGCCAGAAGTGGCCGGAGAGCCAGTGGTCGACAGCGCTAGCTACTTGTCTGAGTGGGGAAGCCCTTAGTGTTTATGGGCGTTTGCCGCCGGGTGATGCAGCGGATTATACGAAGGTGAAAACCGCCCTTTTGAAGAGATTTCGTTTCACCGCAGAAGGAATTCGAGAGAAATTCAATACAGGAAAACCGGCGGATGGCGAAACTGCAGCTCAGTTCTCAGCGCGTCTCAGCCACTATTTTGACCGCTGGATCGAACTTTCAGGCATCAAGACAGAGTTTCAGGAACTCAGAGAGCTCCTCATTAAAGAAAGATTCCTACAAGGCTGTCATTCCAACATGGCACTTTACCTGAAGGAGAGGAAAGCAAAATCGCTAGGAGAGATGTTGGACCTAGCTGATCAGTTTTTAGAAGCACAAGGAAGCCTGAATCTCTCCAAGTCAAAGACAGACAGCCGAGACGATGCCGGGCGGCCCGAAAGCGAAGGAAAGAGAATCAATCAACGAGCACCGCTTCGCTGTTACCTTTGCAACCGCATTGGGCATCAGGCTTCACAGTGCCGTACCCATACCAGTAACAGTACTAGCGTCACCTGTTTCAAGTGCGGTCGAAAGGGACACAAGGCGGATGCGTGCCGCTCAGCGGTAAAGGATAGGCCACAGGCATCGTGCGTCTACTCACCCGCCATGAACGTTGATGAGGCGAGGATTCGCGATGGCTACCTGGAGCTCAAAAATGGGGATAAAATTCCCGTTGTGAACGCGGTCATGCAGACGCGACCGAAATTCCTCGTTGAAGGACTGCCGGTGGTGGCTGGAACGTTGGGAGGCAAGAGCATATCGGTACTGCGGGATACCGGATGCAATACGGCGATCGTGAGACGAGAGCTCATCAACGACGACCAGCTCACAGGAGAGAAGAGGCCAGTTTACCTAGTGGATGGAACAGCTAAGATGCTGCCTGAGGCGCGGGTTCCCGTCGACACCCCGTATTTTTCTGGGATTATATCGGTGCTCTGCATGGAGGAGCCGCTGTATGACTTAATTCTCGGAAACATAGAAGGCGCCAGAGCTCCAGATGACCCGGAGGAATTGGTTGAACAACCGGTCAGCAACGAGCTCGCTGAAGAGGAAGTTGCAGCGGTTGTAACAAGAGCGAAAGCAAGGGAGCAAAGCAAGAAGTTCCAAGCGCTGAAAACCCCAGGCGTCGCAGTGGAGCCAAGCAGGAAGAGTTATGCAGAGGAGCAAGCCGAGGACCAGTCGCTCAAGCACTGCTTCTCCCAAATTGGCAAGAAAGTGTCGTGTAGGGATTCGCAAGGCAAAATAGAATTCCAGAAAGAGGATGAAGTACTGTACCGAATCTACACCGAGAAAACAGGGCGGATCGTGCGCCAGCTCGTCGTTCCAAAGTGTCATCGAGAGGCGGTGCTGAAAACTGCGCACGACGGAATAATGGCCGGACATTTAGGCGCCCAAAAGACGAAGGACCGGATTTTGGAAGATTTTTTCTGGCCGGGTATCACCGCGGACGTGAAGCGATTTGTCGCCTCCTGTGACATCTGCCAGAGGACAATCCCGAAGGGCCGGGTCGCCCGGGTGCCGCTGGGGAGGACGCCGCTCATCGAAACGCCATGCAAAAGAGTGGCCATAGACATTGTGGGCCCAATCCAGCCCCCTTCCAAACATGGCAACCGGTACATCCTGACCTTAATGGATTATGCTACCCGGTACCCAGAGGCCGTAGCGCTGCCTAGCGTGGAAACTGAGAGGGTCGCTGAGGCACTGGTCGAGATGTTTTCTCGATTTGGAGTCCCTAACGAAGTCCTATGCGACCGGGGCACCAATTTTACTTCTGACTTGATGAAGGAGGTGGCCCGACTTCTCTCCATACGCCAGTTGCATACCACGCCGTACCACCCCCATGGCGAACGGGATGGTCGAAAAATTCAACGGCACCCTGAAATTGATGTTGAAGAGAATGTGCGCCGAAAAGCCGCGAGACTGGGACCGCTATCTGGCGCCGTTGCTCTTCGCATACAGGGAAGTCCCACAGGCAAGTTTGGGCTTTTCACCCTTCGAGCTTTTATATGGGCGGCACGTGAGGGGACAACTGGCCATTTTGAAGGAGCTCTGGACAAACCATCACCTCGACAAGGAGGCGAAGACCACATACCAGCACGTCTTTGACCTCCGTAATCGACTGGAAGACACGTGGAAGCTAGCGCACGAGGAGCTCGAAAAGGCCGGGGCGCGCTACGCAAAACTGTACAACCGGAAAACCAGAGAGAGGATGTTTGATCCGGGAGACAAGGTCCTGATTTTGCTGCCTACGGACAACAACAAGCTACTGCTTCAGTGGAAGGGGCCCTTCGAGATCAAGGAGAAGAAAGGAGAGGCCGACTACGTTATCGAGACAGCCGGAGGGAGGAAGATTTTTCACGCCAACCTGCTTAAAAAGTACGAAGAGCGGGAAAGCCAGCCAATAGAACGCGTGTGCCACGCGATCTGCGGCGTCACCGAATCGGACAGCGAGGGAGCCATTCCTGTTCCGGCGCTTGAACAGTCAGAGGGCGAGCGAGATGTGAAGCTTTCTAATGATTTGACGGCGGATCAACGGAGACAGCTCCGAGAAGTGATATCAGAGCACTCTCGCATCTTCTCCGACATCCCGGGCAAGACGGACGGGGCCGAGTGCCGCTTAGAGCTCACTACCCGCACTCCGGTCCACATAAAACAATGCCCACTCCCGTTTGCGACGAGAGAAGCCGTAGAAAGAGAGATGCAGCAAATGGAGCGACTGGGAATAATCGAGAAGTCCCAGTCACCCTACAATTCACCGGTCCTCTTGGTGAAGAAACCAGACGGCACGAACCGGCTTTGCATTGATTTCCGACGCCTTAACGACGTCCTGGTTGCCGATTCGGAGCCAATGCCCAGAGCGGACGCGGTTTTCGCTGCAGCTGGAGAGAAGAAATACTTCTCAAAGGTAGACTTTGCCAAAGGATATTGGCAAATCCCATTGACTGAAGAGTCCAAGCCCAAAACGGCGTTTTCAACGACATCGGGTCTCTTTCAATTCCGTTTTATGCCGTTCGGCATAAAAACTGCCCCGGCAGTATTTTCAAGATTGATGCAACGAGTGGTGGAGGGAATTCCCGGAGTGCAGCACTATTATTATGATGTCCTCGTTGCCAGTGCTACGTGGGAGGAGCATCTTTCTTCGCTGAGGCAGCTATTTGCGAGAATCGAGATGGCCGGCCTGACAGTACGACCAAGCAAATGCGAATTCGGGATGGAAAGCATCGAGTTCCTCGGGCATCGCATTAGCAGAGGTGAGCTGGCACCACTCGGGAAAACGCTCGACAAGATACAGGCGGCGCCAACTCCTCGAACAAAGCGTCAGGTACGCGCTTTCCTTGGCTTGTCGGGGTATTACCGCGACTTCATCCCCGACTACGCAAGAATAAGCGAGCCCCTCACCCAGCTGACGAGAAAAGGAGAGAGGAATGTCGTAAGGTGGACGCCGGCCCATCAGGAAGCCTTCGAAGAGCTCAAGCGACGGGTCTCAAGCCCTCCGATACTACGGCTGCCAGACTTCTCCAAACAGTTTGTGCTGCGCACGGACGCCTCTGATACCAGCCTTGGCGCGGTACTAATGCAGCGGCATGACGGAACGCTTCACCCGGTGGCATACGCGAGCAGAAAATTGCTCCCCAGGGAAGCAGCTTACAGCACAATCGAGAGGGAGTGCTTAGCATTAGTTTGGGGAATACAGAAGTTTTCCACCTACCTGTATGGTGTACCGTTCTTAGTTCAGACGGACCACCAACCACTGAGCTACATCCAAAGAGCCAAACAGCCAAACAGCAGAGTCCTGCGCTGGAGCTTGCTGCTCCAAGAATATCAGTTTACCGTCGAGCATATAAAGGGCAAGGACAATCTTGGTGCTGATTTTCTTAGCAGGCTGTAGATTTGTCGCGCGGTTAATTTTCGCTATTAATTTATTCAAGTATTATGGTGCATGTGTACACGCTGACTTGAATTGTGTGCTAGTTTTATATGTGGTTATGTCACGCGCTGTATATCTGTGCACAGGCCTGCTCGCCGACTTCTGTGGGTCTAGAATATTATCGGATAATATTCCGAAAGTGGGGGGCCGTGTCACAGAAGTGGCAGCAGCCTGTAAATTACTTTTGTTTGTATAAAACTGATGCGTCCGCGTTTCTTTGTATGTTTCTCGGGAAGAGCAAGAATGCATGCACGCTTTTTTCAGTCATGTAGACAACCCCTCGCGTTGCGAAAGCGGAGGCGGCTCAAACTCGTCCCCGATACTGCCGGTCTAGAGCTGACCATTAGCGGGAAAGAAGTTGCGGCCTACGTGACTGGCTTTTTGGTTGTGTTTTACTTTTTTGCGTTTCCAAGGTCACCGAATCGAGAGTCGAAGCCTGCGGCTTCTTTTTACTTGTGCGTTAATTTTTTCCTCCTCCAAGATGGCGGCCATGCAGAGTCAAAGTGTAGGTGCCTACGTGCTCTCGTTGCGCTTTTTGGTGTTTTGTTTTTTTGACGCCGACGCTGTGGCGCCGCGAGTGCTCGCTCGCTAGCGCCCGAGGGCTTTAAAAGGGGGCCGTATGGAAACGAACTTCAGTCCGCTCGTCGGTGGAAACGCTGCCGCCGCGAACTCCCGGGTCTCCGAGCCGCCGCACCGCATCCTCGAAACCGCAAGCTGCCCTGGACGGACGTCGCCTTCGGGGGCAGCACTGACTGCGTTTTGTGGATGGACTGCAACCGCGCTTCCCGGTTGACTGTATGTTTGTTCACCTTCCGACTTTTGATCGACTTTATCTAATTGGCGTATCACTTGTGTTCTGACCTGTGTAGAAATATTCAATGTATAACTTAATTCAGTGTGTTTACTGCTATGTGCTTTCCGCAATTGTTTTGTAGAATGTAAATTATGTGTCTGTAAAAGCTGCCGCATTGTTCAATCGAAACTATAAACGTTGTTTTGTTGTTGTTACCTCTTAAACACGTCTCGGGCTCAGTCACTGCGTTTGCTTACCGGCTACGCCGGGCATCAAACGGCCACCCCCTCATTGTCCGGACTCGGTGATGATGTCGACTAGTCACCGAACCCGTGACACGCACTTTCGAGACATTTAAAATGTGTCGCATCACACCGAAATTTAGACGTTTGGCTGGAGTGACGACGGTGGCAGCTGTAGACGCACCATCGTCATGTGATATGGCTTCCATAACCCGCCAGATCGTTCACGAAGATATGACGAGGTCGCTGGAACACACTCGGAATTCCTCAGCGCTCCCTCCACGCTAATGGGGTGCCTGACTAGGCATCCCACCTAGTGGTTGTAAGGACGTGACCTTTCAGGTCACGACCCCCAACACCTCTCCCTATGATTAAATAAATGTTTTCACCACCACCACCACCCCCTTGTGTATCTCACGCCCCCTACTCTGCCAGCCGCCGTTAACGCAGCGGACTTTGAGGAGCACCTGGTACCCCGAGGGCTACGACCGAGCAACATACCGCGATCGCCCCCGGAGTACAGGTCCCGCTTTTACCAGCCTACGCCGGCCACGTAAGACGAGAAATTTCGGCCCAGTCCTTGGTATAATTAATTGCTGGCGCAGCCTGCTCCCGGTCCCTCTCTTGTGCGTTACCGCTGCGGTCAACCCGGTCACATCTCCCGATTTTGTCCCCGCCGACAACCATCCCGTCACGGCTCCTCTACCTATCCCCCGCGGCCGGATTACCAATCCGTTCCTTCTCGGCAACCATCCTACCCGTGTGATTCCGGCAACCCGTGGTCTGCAGAAATGCGGAATCGTTCGCCGGCAGCGGATAGAAGTGTGACACCGCCTCCAGCTTTACGCACTCGTCGCTCTCCGTCGCCCCGACGCCGTTCCTCCTCGCCTCCGCCGGAAAACGAGTCGGCGTGACCCATGGGGGTGAGGTCGCTGGAAGTCTGCCGCCGGAAGTGATACCCCTGCCTGTAGTTGTGTTACGGAACAAAGTGCATGTGGTAGTGGATGGTGTACCTGTGATGGCTTTAGTGGATACCGGTGCTACTGTTTCAATTATGAGTGCTGCGTTTAAGTGTCTCCGAGGACGTAAACTTTTGTTTCGATAGGACAAAAATGTCCAGTTTTGTGGTGTGAGTGGCGAACCGTTGCCAGCTGTTGGAGTGTGTAGTGTTAAGGTTTCCTTGAGTGGCGAAGTGTTCAGCACGGAAATGGCGGTGGTCGCCCGGTCGACGCACGACGTTATTCTTGGCCTCGACTTTGTGGCGCTAACGTCGACTGCCACAACGGTTAACTCAGCGTCGGCAAATGTTCCACCACTGGCCTTGTGGACGGCTCGTACAGTGGAGAGAGTGTGTTCTGCGTTACCCGAGATACTGTCGTGCCTCCTTCTTCGGCTGTATGCGTACCAGTTTCCTGCCCCGATGCCACTCTCAACGTGTTTGATGCGACTGTGGAACCGAACCACTTGAACTGCATGAAGAAGAACATCTTAGTTCCTCATGCCATGGTTTCGTCACCAACGGAAGCACTGAACTGTGGACAATGAATTGTTCAACAGAATCTGTAGTTCTGCCTGAAGGCCTGAAACTTGCGTCATAGCCATGACACGCCGGTATCCATTGCCTTAGTTACCGACGTCTTGGGCACAGCGGCACCAGAGCTTTACGACGAGTCGCAGTTACTCCGCATGATCGACAACTCGCTTTCCACGCGTGAGCGCCGTGCACTGTTGGCCATCCTCCTGCGATACTGCACTGTGTTTGTCTTTTCAAAGCACGGCGGCCCATCTTCCATTCGCTCGTCTCGGACCCTGCACAGGGTTGACACTGGTGCCTCGCATCCGATCCGCCACTGATCCGCCGAGTGTCACCGTCTGAACGCAAGGTTATCAATGAACAAGTGCAAGATATGCTAACCAAGGGCGTTATACAAGAGTCCTCAAGTCCCTGGGCTGCTCCAGTAATCCTTGTTGGAAAGAAGGATGGTTCATGGCGTTTCTGCGTGGATTACCGTCGTCTAAATGCCGTCACAAGAAAAGATGTTATACCCCCTCCCTCGAATCGACGATGCCATCGACTGTCTTTTTTCAGCCTCCAACTTCTCTTCTATTGATATCGAGTCGGAGTATTGGCAAATCCCTATGCATCCCGCGGACAAGGAGAAAACAGTCTTCATTACAGCTGACGGCCTTTATGAATTTAATGTAATGCTATTCGGCCTTTACAATGCACTCGCCACCTTCGAGAGAATTATGGACACTGTACCCCTTGGTTTGAAATAGGAAATGTGCATGTGCTACCTATACGATGTTGTATTCTCGGAAAGACGTTCAGTGAGCACAACGACCGTTTAGCTCTCGTCCTGGACTGTTTGCGCAAAGCAGGCCTTGTGCTTAATTCTAAAAAGTGTCACTTTGGTGCGCGTCAAACATTAGGGGTTGAAAAAGACGGCGTCAGACCTGATCCAGCCAACACTGCAGCTGTCGAGTCGTTCAAGCCACTACAGTCTGCCAAAGAGCTGCGAACTTTCTTGGGCTGATGTTCACACTTTCGCCGCTTTGTTCATCGCTTTGGTCATATCGCATACCCCCTGACAGGTCTGCGTCAGAAAGATGTGGCTTTCAAGTGGACCCCTAAGTGCGACTCCGCCTTCCGCCAACTAAAATTCCTTCTCACGTCCCACCCTGTACTTCGCCACTTCGATCCCTCCGCCCCTACAGAGATTCATACCGACGCCAGCGGTGCTGGTCTGGTCGCTGTGCTCGTCCAGCGCTGCGACAACAAAGAGCAAGTTGTTGCGTATGCAAGTCGCCCGCTCAGTGAGCCGGAGCGCAATCATACGGTCACCGAGTAAGAATGCCTCGCCGTTGTCTTCGCCACGCACCGTTTCCGCTTATACGAACACCCGTTCACCATCGTCACCGACCATCATGCCCTCTGCTGGCTCGTTAACTTTCGTGACCCGTGCGGGCGCCTTGCACGGTGAGCTCTCCGACTACAAGAGTTTTACTACAGTCACCTACAAGAGTGGTCGCCGGCACGCTGACGCTGACTGTCTTTCGCGGTTGCCCCTTCCTGAGGCGGAGTCTACAGAGTCTAACATCGATACTTTCGACCACTGCGTCGTATTAGTGTCACTGTTTTTTCCTGATTTCGCCACAGTCAAAGCGGAACAGCAGAAAGATTCAACACTGTGGTCACTCCTCGCGGAGGCTGAAGACCCCTCCGGTGCAAACAACTTCTGTGTGCGAGATGGTCTCCTATGGAAGAAGAACTAATCTTCAACAGGCCAGCGCTTCCTCCTGGTAGTTCCGAAAAGCCTGTACACCTCTTTCTTGCAGGACATGCATGACGGCCCACATCTGAACATCTTGGGTCGGCACGCACGCTCCATCATTTCCAGGCACGCTTCTATTGGCCGAAAATGCGGGCTACGACTGAGAGGTACGTCGCCAGCTGCACTCAGTGTCAACAATACGAGCGCCCCACTAGCGTTCCATCTGATCAACTTCACCCTATGACACCACCTGCCGCACCCTTCGACCAAGTGGGCATAGATATCCTAGGCCGATTTCCCAAATCCTACCATTGGAACCACTGGATAATGGTTTGCGTTGGCTAGCTTACACGGTATTGCGAAAGGGCAGCCCTACCCTCGTCTAAAGCGTATCATGCGCCCTCTTTTATGTTGCGCTCTATAGTTCTGCACCATGGACCTCCAAAAGTTATCATCAGTGACCGTGGTCGCCAGTTCACCGCTGACGTCGTTGAGCAGCTTCTCCGTTCCTGCGCATCGCATTTTCGCCATTCCTCGCCTTACCATCCCCAGAAAATGGGCTAACTGAGCGCACGAACCGAACGATCTCTAACGTGCTGTCTATGCACCTTGATTCAAAGCACAAAAACTGGGACAGCGTCCTGCCGTTCATCACTTACGCATTTAATACCGCGCGACGTGAGACTACTGGCTTGAGCCCCTTATTTTTGCTATATGGTCGCCCCCCACGCTATACCCTGAACACCATCATACCATTTTCTGCCGCGCCTCATGAAGATCCCTCCATCGCCCAGACACTTTGTCTCGCCGAAGAGGCCCAGCGGCTTGCCCCCACTTCATATTCTCGCTTCCCAAGATCGGTCCAAAGCCCTGTACGATGCTCACCGCCGTCACGTCACTTACAGCCCTGGTGATTTGGTCTTGTTGTGGCGTCCTGTCAGAAAGCGGGGATTGTGCCAGAAGCTGCTGTGCCACTACGATGGACCCTACGTTATTATTGAGCAAATTAGCGAGCTCAATTACCGCATAGCGCGTCTCACGGCAAGCGGCCGTCGTTCTGCACGAACTAAGTGACACTCATGTTGCCCGGCTGAAGCCCTATTCGCGCGCGGTGCTTTTCAACTCGCCCGGCGGGCTTCGACTGCGTAGGGGGAAGTGTGACACCCATGAAGAACTCTACCCTTGATCATGGCGGGCGCCCCTAGAAATAGGAAGCATCCGCGAAGCAATTCGATCCCTATTCAAATTGTACAGTGGAACTGTCGCGGATTCAAGGCACGCACAAAGCGAGCCGATCTACGCCTTTTCCTTACAACTTTCCAAGAATTACCTGCTGTGGTGGCCCTTCAGGAGCCAGGAAATGGCGCCACCCTTGCCAGTTACACGGTGTACCAGCAGGATGCGCAGAGCTGCCTCTGCGTACATAAAGATTACACGGCCTCCCAGGTTGACCTGGATCTTAGCGCTAATTTCTCCTATGTAATGGTGACGATCCTTCCGCTACGCAAACAGGACCCCCCATTGCACATACTCAACATTTACTGTCCCCCAAAGCTACCAAATGTTACATTCGCAGATGTCTTCAGCCGAGCTTTGAAGGTCGCGAATCGGGATCCCCTCATAATCGTTGGGGACTTTAATGCTCCCAGCACCTTATGGGGGTACACACGTGAAGAGAAACGCGGACGCAAGTTGGCGGAGCTTGTTTCCGCACTGGGCCTTACTCTTCACACGGATCCCGCGCAACCCACTCGTATAGGTAACTTCGTTACACGCGATAAGTGTCCGGACCTCACCTTTACGAAAAATATTCGCTATGCAGATTGGAGGAACACCGAGGAATCCCTCGGTAGCGACCACTGCATAATTACCACTACAATCCATACCAAGCCACTCACAAGACCACAGGCCAATGCAAAACTACCCGACTGGACCAAATTTAGGAGCAGCTACACCAATCCTCAATCGATAATGGACCAAGGATACTCAACGTGGTCCCAACACCTAGTATCCCACTTGAAATCAGTCGAGCAAAATGTTCAACTCTCAGAGGCGAGCCCGGCGGTGGATAACCACCTCCTCCACCTCTGGGAGGCACGACACAGCCTAGTCCGCCGCTGGCGTCGTCAAAAACACAATCGGAAACTCCAAATTCGCATCGCGGATATCACCCAACAGGCGGCACAATACGCGGCCCAACTCGCGGACTCCAATTGGGTGCACCGATGCAACACTGCAGCTCGGCAAATGTCGAGTCGGAGTACGTGGCGCCTCTTCCGCGCCCTTATTGATCCGGCACAAACCCGTACTGAGACACAAAAACAGCTTCAAAGGGCTATACATAACTTCACTGGAGACACGGCCAAACTGGCCGACGCGCTCCGCGACAAATATTTGAGTATACACCAGGATCCCCGTGGTCAGGCGTACTCGTATGCAGGTTCCGAGAACGCGGATTTGGATCAACCGTTCCAGCTCCATGACCTAAAAGCGGCCCTGGCTAAAATAAAGCGAAGTACAGCACCAAGCCGGGAGAAGGTGACGGTAAAGCTTATTGCCAACCTCCCAGATCCCGCCTACGAAACTCTCCTCGATTACTTCAACACTATCTGGATTGGAAGCACACCACTCCCCATAGATTGGAAAACGGCACTAGTAACTTTCATTCCCAAGCCAGGTAAAGCCATTAACACCGACAACCTTCGGCCCATCTCCCTCACTTCGTGTGTGGGGAAGCTGATGGACACTATGGTCCGCGAAAGATTGTCGGCTTTCCTGGAACAGCAAAACATTTTCGCAGACACCATGTACGGTTTCCGCGCACACCGGTCCGCACAAGATGTCCTGTTGCAACTTCACAAGGAGATTCTCGACCCCGTCGAGCACCCCAGCAATAATAAAGTAGTCGTCGCACTTGACCTGCGGGGGGCTTTCGACAATGTGACCCACGAGATCATCCTATCCCACTTGTCGCAAACAGACTGTGGGCGCAATACTGTCAATTATATCAAACAATTCCTTACAGATCGCCAATCCTATATCAGGCTGCAAGACACAGAATATGGCCGATATCAACTTGGCACACGAGGGACCCCACAGGGAGCTGTCCTCTCGCCATTACTATTTAATCTGGCCATGATGAAGCTCCCTACCCAGCTGGCGGAGGTCGCCGGTGTGCAGCACGCTCTGTATGCGGACGACATCACCCTCTGGGCAACACAACAATCGGTTGGAGACATCGAGACCAACCTGCAACAAGCGGCAGCTATTCTGGACGAATACGCTCGTCGCTGTGGTCTTGAATGCTCCCCGAGCAAATCGGAATTTGTGCACATACGCCCCAACTCAAAGTGCACAACCAAAATTGCCCTTTCCCTACTTAGCGGACCGATACCTGAACACGAGGAAATCCGGGTACTGGGGCTTTTCATTCATCATAGGCGCAAGATAGACACTACCCTAAACAAGCTACGTAAGGTGGGGGACCAGGTGGGTCGGATGCTCCGCCGGGTGTCCAATAAAAGGGGGGACTACGATGCAAAGATGCCCTGCGGCTGGCCAATGCATTCGTAACCAGCCGGATTTTATATTCGGCTCCCTACCTCCACCTACGCAAATGCGATGAGAATGCCTTAGAAGTAGTTCTCCGCAAGATTTATAAGAGAGCGCTCGACCTCACCATAACGACGTCCAACAAGCGTCTCCTCGGTCTGGGGATGACCAACACCTTTGGGGAGTTACGAGAAGCTCATCTTAACAATCAATACTTGCGCCTAAGCAAAACACCTGCGGGGAGCCGCCTTCTGACCCGCTTACACATATCCTACGCAACACATACAGAAGAACGGGTCCGCATCCCTGAATCCTGGCGCTTTGCACTCCAGGTGCGACCCCTTCCGAAGAATATGACTGCAGACACCCATGATGGTCGCCGTCTCGCGCGGGCGGAGGCTATTTCTCAACAATATGGCCATAAGCCAGGTGTCTTCTATGTGGATGCGACCGGCCCACACCATGGGGGTTGGTACACGGCGGCCGTCATCCACCAAAACACTACAGTTCAGGGCCTTACTTTCCGTGCCCCAAACATTACATTTGCGGAAGAGATCGCCATTGCACTGGCCGCCGCAGATCCAGAGTCCCGAGTCATTATTACGGACTCCAGGGGCGCCTGCCGCAATATTGAGCAAGGGTATATTCCAGACCGTGCTTTCAAAATTCTCCACGCATGCGAATACACAGGGTTTCCGACCCATCGCACCATCGTGTGGGCTCCGGCTCATGCGGGTCTTGAGGGGAACGAGGCAGCCGACGCTACCGCCCGCGCGCTTACTCACCGGGCGTCGCCTCATCCGCAGCCTGATCCGGAATTCAATTTCAATCCGGCCATCACCTTTAAAGAGATCTATCTCTTTATCAAAATTTTCATGGTCTCTATACCCCTCCCTGTAAAGGCCTCACCAGGGTGGAGGAGCGCTGGCTTCTCCGCCTCTATACCAATACTGTACTGTGCCCGGCAGTACTTAAGCATTTCAATTCTTTTTTCTCGGGCGCGTGCCCACACTGTGAGGAGGAGTTTTCGGACACCTACCACATGGTGTGGGCATGCCCTTCCAATCCTGCCTACCCACCCCACCTCCACCCCACTCGAGAGGACTGGGAAGCTGCCCTGCGCGGCTGCTCCGAACTCCATGCCCAACAGGCATTGGTAGCTAGAGCCCGGGCCGCTGCGGAAGCTACAGGGATCCCGGACTAGGGATCCCTCCTAGTGTTTGTAAAGGGCGGGCCCTTCCGGCTCGCCCCATCGACCTCTCACTGTAAATAGAAATAAAAGTTTTCCTCCTCCTCCTCCTACGCAGAAGATGAGGAGAACAAGGTGGATGCGTCTCGTGCTCGGCAAGCGAACCAAGCTGGGTCTCGGTCGCCCGTTTTAGTCTGAATACACCCCTGGTCGTAACAATATGTATATATATATATATATATATATATATATATATATATATATATATATATATATATATATATATATATATATATATATATATATAAGTAAAGAGCGGAACAGCGCGCAACGACGACAAAACAGAGAGGAGAGGACACACAACACAGCGTTGTGTCTGTCGTCGTCGCGCGCTGTTTTTATGCGTGTTTTTATGAATTCGATTTTAGCGAGTCGAGACCGGTTCAACTGCAGCGATCAAGTGTCGAGCAGCGCATTGCAAGCGAGCAGTGGCCTCTACGACTGCAGCCCGCCACCTATGTTTCGGAGGGGCGACGGCGCAAGCGAAAAACAAGGTCGCATTTATCCCCACCGCTACCACTAACCCTACTCTTCGACTGGACAGCGTTTACAAGCACGTCGGGGCAAGCCGAATTGAGTCAACTTAGTCCTTGCGGCCAGTGGCGTAGCCAGAAATTTTGTTCGCGCGGGGAAGGGGGGCTCATATTGCAGCGCGGCCTCCTCATAGATTTTGTGGAGGGATCAAACGCAAAAATAATAACTGCATTGCCATATTGGCAATGCCATTATGTATTAGCTAACGCTACGCACTGTCTAGACAAGTGAAGTATGTATTTTTTGAAATAAAAGAATGCACTCGTAAGTCTTAAATATCATGGCAGACATAACTGGTACCAATGCTTCCTTGTTTCTGCGTATTTAATAAGTAAAGAAAATATCACATGAAGTCTAGAACTATATCAGTCCGAAACCAGCAAAGCAGTGCATGTCGCTGATATGAAAAACGTAAAGGCCGTGAAATAAGCAAATACATGACAAATATTTTAATGTGTCATTGTCGTTGAAGAACCTTTACGTTTTTGTACATATGAAACGGCTAGGGAAAAATGTCAGGCGCTGCCCTTCGTTCCAGAGTACTGCGCCGCAGCAGCTGCCACCGGTCATGTATTGCGAGTAATTGCACCGAATTTTTAGTCGCCAGAGCGAGCGCATATATAAACGAGGAGTTCTGCAAAATATATATGAGAAGTGCGAAGGGAAGAAAAAATAGAGCATTAGAAATGCGCAGGTACAAGTTGATAAAGCACAGAAAAGTGTCACTGGAAACAAAGTCACTGTACGTATACACAAAACCTCGCAAAAACATATTTTAATAGACGTGTGTCTTCATTAAATCTGCCTGTCTAAGAAATAGTAACTATGTATAATGCGTCAAACGAGGCAAATAACCATCTTGCGCAATCACAGATGGTAAACTTTGCACACGGAAAGACACACCATCCAAGCAAGAAGAAAACTGTGATAGCAGAACTCGCGATATGTACTTGAGCCATGCTGCGGTCGGTGACAGTTCGAAAAAATTTCGGAGGGGGGGGGGGGGGGGGGGGGGGGCTGAAGCCCCACAAGCCCCCCCCCCCCCCCCCTCTGGCAACACCCAGCTTGCAGCGGACTTGACTGGACCCGACCCGACAAGCGTTTACTTGAACCCAGTAACCGGTTTTCGACCCGATAACTCGACTCCACCAGGCCCTGTCGGATTCTTGTAACAGCTGCTATTGGCAGGAGGGCCTACTTTGAGGTGCGTCCTTGACTTGTATTGTCACCTGATTCATTGCAGCCCTACGCTGGGGAAGGAATAATGCCGTCCTCGCACATTGTCCTGAATGCGGAGGCATCTTCCTGGGAGTCACCTGTGTTTTGGTGCTAACAATGCGTTTTTGTGTGGCGGCCGAGGCGGAGGGAAGGGAGGGCCGGAGGGGGAGAACTTTTGGGTATCGCTTTGCACCCAACTTCCTTTTTGAGGTTTGAGACGCAAAAGAAGAGGTACCCTCGCTCCCAGTACTGGCGATCCTGCTTAAGGATAATTGCCAGAAGATTCCTCTCTGTACTCTTCTCTCCTTGTTCCACATCCTATAGCTAAAACAACTTTCTCGCCATCCGTAAACTTCTCGCTCCTCCATCTCCTCCGCGACTTCTTCTATCTAAGGCTGCACACTGGACGGCCCCCCTTTCAAAGCTAGCGAAGGAGCCGAAGGCGTTTCGAAGCGTCAGGTGTTTCAACTGAAAATGTTACTTGAAGCCAGCATTTCACTTTTTTTTTTCTGAGAACCATACTTTGCAATGCATCTGGAAGCATCAACATGAAGATTAAGAACCTGTTTCTCTACATTCGTAGCAGCTTAATACGCTGCAGTTTCAGTACATTTAAAAGAGAATGTGTTTTAAATACTTGAAATGCTTAGTTTACCATTAGCAAGAAGAATAAATGCTACGAACACTCATGATAGATAGGTTACGTAATAATGCAGAATTGATTTTAACTGAATTATACTACGATGACTGTTCACTAAGAGGACCAGACATATGCTAGGTAGTCGGCGCTGTAATAGAAGCGTCTTGTAAAGCGCCATAATAAAGATGAATTTCCTTTACGAATATCCAGCAATGCGCATTCGCTGCCATAATAGGTACAGGGAACCACACTAAGAACTTGCAACGGTGCCTTTCGCTTGTATCGTTTTTTTTAGTAACTTCCAGAAGTATGATGTTCCGAACCATAGATGCAAAATCATATTGGTGTGCTTAAACCAGAGCCTTGTATAGTTATGAATTCACACCCCGTGAGTACACAAATTTCTACTCCGCCGCCGCGGTGGCTCACTGGTTATGCTGCTCGGCTGCTGACCCGAAAGTCGCGGGTTCGATCCCGGCCGCGGCGGTTGAATTTCTTTGGAGGAGAAATTCCAGAGGCCCGTGTACTGTGTGATGTCGGTGCACGTTAAAGAACCCCAGGTGGTCGAAATTTCCGGAGCCCTCCACTACGGCGTCTCTCATAGCCTTAGTCGCTTTGGGACGTTAAACCCCATAAACCAAACCAAACCAAACAAATTTCTACTCCACCTTTTTACGTGATGATTTGATAGCCTGAAAATGGGTAACCTTTTAGAACGAAAGCTTGTCACAACCAATAAGTATGTAATTTTAGTGCTAGCAGGATTTTTGTTACAAACGGATGAAAACTATCTGCGGACGCAGAAAAAAAGCGTCAACACTACTTGCAAAAATCGGTTCTGCAAGAATCAGCCTGCTAAGCTCGTGTATAAGGGCTGATGCAACACAGAACCGAGCACAGAAAAACACGAAGGAAAAATGAACGATAACCCTTTATTAACTCAAAGTGTCTGCGGCCGTTAGGAATACGACAACACACCAAACGCTGCACCAGCGAGACTCTCTCGGGGAAAAAAAGAATGAATGGTATCGAATAGAGTGTAGTGCACAAGCAAAAGACAGTGTCCCCGCGGCAGCGCGGGCTTCAGACCAGTACTATGCTGTATACCGCACTGTGTACCATGAGTATCATGCTGCGGTACCGCGCCCGCCTCATAGACGCATCGATTATCATGCTTGCTTTTCCACAGTAAGCGCCTAGGCATACATCCACTGTCTGGCTTTTAAACAGAGGCGTAATAGCACTGGCGTGGGCCGAAGTAGGATTTGTACTGTAGACCTGAGACAGAATTAAATATAATAGCAAAAGACATTGCCATACCTAGCAACGTACAGGTATTACTCGCTTCAAGCGCAGCCGGCAGCTGTGCCTTCTTATCGGCACAGCAGAGGAGGTACGGCATCTGTCCAGGGACATAGTTCCGTTCGAAATCTTAAAATTGCTTCCGGAATGCACGGGTCAATTTCGTGGCTGCCATGCCTGTTCTAGACGATCTGTCTTTATGCCCACCGCTTTGGACGGCCACATCTCTGAGAAACCTATGCGGACCTAAAGCCGAGAGTGAGCAATAAGCACTCTGAATATGAAATGCGAGGATTCATTTCAATTTCATGTAACGTTCTCACAAAAGATCAAATAGAAAATCCTGCGCAGGAAAAAAGCTGGTTGATTAGTGTGCTTTCTTTCTACTGGAAATGCCAGTGAAGGGAAAAAATATCCTCTTTAATATAGAACGTTTCCCACAGCCAGTGAACGCGTCACACGTCTGTTGCTTTGCTGAAGAAAGAAAAAATACGGGGTAAGTTGACGTGCGGTTACGCAGTGGTACGCTGCGCTACCACCGAGTCAGGGATAGAAGGATCATTCTCGTACCACGCCGCAAGGAAATACATAAGGTGGGACGCCTCAAATGTCCTCTGGATGCAGCGCACAGGCGGCTGCGTGCAGACACCCGATGCTATAGATTAAGTCATGGAGGAAGGAAAAAATGATTCCGTTGGCCTTCGGCGCGGGATGGTAGAGCGCGGAAGAGGCTAGCAGCGCGCTAAGAAGAGAAGTGAAAGAGGAGGAGACTGTCTCATGTGCCGGTCCTGGTCACGGAGCTAGGGTAGCGTGGAGACCTCATGAAAAGCGACGTCACGCAGTCTCTTTAGAATTTTTATTTCTCCGTGGCTGAAGCGAATACAACTCAGGCACCACCCACGCGGGTCTGGGTTTCCACCCACGTGATAACCGCTGCCCAATCAACTCCATCGCCGATCGGAAGAAAGAGAGACCGCACTCTACTTATACTCGGTGTCAGGCACCGCCCAGTGTTCTGCGCAGGGTTGCAACTGGTTGCGTCAGACGAAGCATTGCTCTCGGCCAAAGCTCTCGGCGCTTGATACTCAGATAACCTGCCTCGGATAGCTGTTCGGTTCATTGTGCGCGCGCGTTAAAGCGTCACGCTCGGACTTCTATCCCCACTGGTGCTTCGAATCTTCGCGTTTGCCTGGCAGAATGGGTCGTAAGTAGCCACCGTTTGCATGGAATGTTTATCTTTCTATTTTGATGAGCTGCTTTATCGCTTTATCGCGTTCCCGCGTTGGTAGAGGCTGTGGCTGCCACGCGCATTGTGACGAGATGAAGTTTTCCGGATGTGTTTGTATCTGTGTTTGAGTGACTAATCCATGTACCATCGCGCTCAGTATGAGCTACACCGCGCGAGCGTCTAGCCGCTGAGCAAGGTTTTACAGTGGTGCCGATTGTGCCGTGTTTCCCAGACATACGGAGACAGCGTAGCTGTTCTTGCGAGCGCCCATCACCTTCACTTGCTTGCTTTCACCTTCACCCTCGCTTAGTCTTGCTGGGATATCAGTTTCGAAAATGATAACGGCAGCCGTCGATTGACTCCCACATTTCGTGCTCGGGCCCGTCTCGATTCATACAATCGGGGATATTTAGTATGTCACTTTGCGCTTCATCATTTTACTGAACGGGAAATGCTGGAATGAAGAGCCGCAGACTAATGTGCGTGAATTTGGCAGCTTATAGTGACCAGATTAAAGAGGAATACTTTCGTCACCTCGCAGCTTGTTCCGGGTGCCCAATACTGCTGAAATCATGTCTAAAGCAAAAGCGCTCATTCCCTGGCAAGTTTCGCACGCCATGTCTGGTCGGTGACAAAAATGCTGTATCATCTTGCGGTTTCTTCTTCAGCGAAAAGAAAGTGAACAAGAAAAAAAATTCTACGGCAGATTGCACTCCCATGTAAGACTGGTGACACAGCGATGCTGCTTGAGTTTGGTTCGTCTAAGATTGCTATAGCGTTTTTGCTGTCGTCAACAGCGTTCTTCATTCGTTTTCTATGGCAGCCTTAAGCACGTACTTGATGCGAGCGATGGTCGAACTTTTATAAGGTTTCGCTACGCATCGAAAGAATCGACCATGACATTCAATGTTTCGACAGCAGTGCCTTAAAACGTTCTACAGTTGTGTCACAATTAAAATTGGTGTCCTAGAAAATCCTGAGCTTCAGCTGTATTCGCAGTAATAATGTCACCCACGGACGCTTGACGCCCCCATGTCGGAGCTGACGACAACTATTGTACGGACGGCTGACGTGCCTTGTCGGAGCGGATGGAAACTATTGTAATAGTTGTCGTCCGACAGGGGGCGTCAGCCGTCCGTGGGTGACCTTATTACTGCGAACACAGCCACCGCTACGCACGAAGAACATGACGCTGCGCATGACTAACGGAACAACCTCCGGCTTAAGCAGCATCGCTGTCAAAAAATTACAGCAATGTCCTTCAGATGAACGGGGTCGAGGGGTTCCAGCGCGCTTGCTGGAACTGCCAAATTCTCTCCTGATAAATCGGAAACACGTAATGATCGGCGCCACTGTACGACATTTCGAAGCGCTCGCTTGGTCACGCGCTCGTGCGGTGTAGCTCATACTGAGCGCGATAGTACATGGGCAGACCTTAACGCGGCTCCGAGAGCTCGGAAGCATGTTACGGTGAGACGCATATTTACTAAGCGTTTGGTTTGCTGACATTTGTAGCGCGTGCTGTAAATTTTCCTCAATGCGACTGTGTGTTCGAGCCGCTGCGCTGGCTTAGTCAATGTTGTGTTCCCGTCGTCGGTATCGAACGCCCGCACCGGCGTCCGCATTTCGATGGAGGCAAAATGCAAGAACTCATTGTGATCTGTGATACAAGTGGTGGTTGAAGCACCCGTGGTAGTAACAGTTATTCCGGAGCAGTCTGCTACGCGGTATCAATAGCCTATGTCATTATTTAGGACATTAAATTCCACACCCCAAGAGCGCTGTGTGTTTACAAACTTAAATGAAACTGGTAGAATGTTCCATTTATAGTGGTTGTATTTCCATTTTTTAATAGTAGGCGTTAGCCTGAGAATACTCTGAAATGCGCGCAGTAGAATTCTCGGCACAACATCTTTTGAAATGACGAACGACGTCGGAAATCGGCCTTGTGAACCCGAGCAATCGCTTGCTGCAGGTACACAGATGCACAGGGTAGGGTAAAATTGCTAAAGAGACCCCGCCGCGGTGACTCAATGATTACGGCGCTCGGCTGCTGGCCAGCAAGACGCGGGTTCGATCCCGGCCGCGGCGGCTGAATTTCGATGGTGGCGAAATTCTAGAGGCCTTTGGACTGCGCGATGTCAGTGCAGGTTAAAGAAACCCAGGTGGTCGAAATTTCCGGAGCCCTTCACTACGGCATCCCTCATAGCCTGAGTCGCATTGGGACGTTAAACTCCAATAAAACTGTGGGATGTTGTTTCTGCTGAAGGGCGAATCCCAACATCGAGGCGGGCATCGAGTGGGGCGACCACATTATCGTTGCGTGTCCGGGCTTGTGTGATGTGTGCGAGGGAGTACGGGGCCTCGACTTGGGCGAACGACACCTCGGGGGAGTCTGCCCAAAACGGCGGAAGCTTGACAGCGACACGCCAGACGTCGTGCGGGATGCCGCCTGCCGGGGTTATGACGTCCTTGGCGGAGCCGGCGGGATGATGCTGCACGGAAGCATCGAGTAGTTGGCCGTGCCGTTCCTGAAGCTGTTGCTCTTGCTCGTCCATGGCGATGCGTCATTGTCCGTTGTCTGGGTCGCCAGATGTGGGATGTTGTTTCTGCAGAAGAACGAATCCCAACATAAAAACGTAAAAACTGTTTATTAGATTAGCGGCGGCAGCGGACAAGCCTACAAACGCCACTCTCGTCTCGGTAGCGGAAGGAAAAAGCCGCTCTTTCCAGCCGGGCAGCCTGTTTATCGGTGACGCAAGCTTCGGGTGGCGCAGCGGTGGCGCTGAGTTTTAAGGCGAAAGCCTTTAATGACTCGTTGTCGGCAGACGGTTGACAGGAGTGGTGTGGCGCTTTATCAGTCAGACCAGAAAAAAAATTCAGGGGGCACTTCGGCTCTCTAAATAGGGGCCAGGCGGCTAGGGATGCATATGGGTCCCGTGAAGAGGGAACCACTCCCATCGACGGCGTCTAAGCAGACGTCGTATTTAGCTCGAGCAAATAAAGTTGTTTCTCTCTCTCTCTAAATTGTTGGAAGGTGAAAGCGTTTCATGGCGCGCTGTTTGTTTTATTCATATTTATTTGATATTTTTAATTTTTGTTTCTTGTCATGTTAGATCGTTGTTGTTTCTTGTCATGTTAGATTACCTAGTACATACCTTGCAGGCAACAGAGAGTAAGCACATCGATCTGTAATTTTGCTGCAAAAGCAATACTCCGACAGCCGAAGCGAGACCTCAGGTGGCCGCCATAGCTATGCTTGCATTGTTTCAATTGGTCGAAATGCTCGTGACGTCACAGTGTGCGAATTTCAAACGGGATCAATTGTACTTTGGCTAGTAACCATGCAACCAATTAAAGGGATCGTATAGTGATGCTCCAAGTAAATGGGACTGAGTTTAGTTAATTGCTTAATTACCCAATTAGCCTAATTAACCTTTCTAGTCAGGCCAGATAAATAAATAAAACCGAGTAGGAAATTGGTCGAGCTCGGGAATCGAACCCCGGTCTCCGGAGTGCGAGACGAGCACGCTACCACTCCGCCATGCCAGCTAGGTGGTTTGCAATGAACAAAGGCGCGTCTGGTGAATACGGTGTCTTTGTTCACTCCCATCTTCCTCCCTTCCCGTTACGGCGACGTTCAGGTATCCACCGGGGTATACGAGACAGATACATTCCCTTTCCTCAAAAACCAATTTACCGACGAGCAAGGCGTAAAACCGAACGGGCGATGGCGTTCTGCGGACTCCCTGGCAGCGTTGCAAGATGCTGTCGTGTTCCACTCTTAGAGGCGAAGCTTAACATCTTAACCACACATCAGTGACACAAGCAGCAACACTGCGCTTAAAGCTTTCGCCTCACCGCACTTTAGGACAACAAAGTGCCCCCTGAATTTTTGAGCTAGTGTGTGTTGCAGCTAGAGCAATGGCCACTTCTACCGCAGCCAGTATGTCGTGGCTAGCCAGTACTAGTCCGTCGACTGTTGTATTTTGGTGCACTACCGCGACGGCCGTCATTCCCTGCTCGGGACCCGCAGTATCGACATAGAACACGGCCTCGCGCCCGCCGTAGTGTCTTTAATGGCTTCGGCTCGTGCTTGTCGTCTTGAGTGGTTAAAATTGGGGTGCATATTCCTTGGTAGTGGAGCTGCCTTAAGTTGTCCTCTCCATGAGGCTGGGATGTCGGTTTTGGTGTCTAGCTGTCGGGGGCAATTGATGTTTAAATCACTCAGGACTTGTCGGCCAGTGCGAGTTGTGGAGAGCCGTACCACCTGCGCCGTAAGGTGTGCCTCTATCAGCTCATCGATCGTGTTGTGCACACCCAGTCTTAAAAGCCGGTCCGTCGATGTCGCAAGAGGGAGTCCCAGGGCCTTCTTGTAGGCTGTTCTGATTATGATGTCGAGGTTTTTGATGTCACGCTTCTTGAGGCGGAGGTAGGGCGCTACGTAGACGACGCGGCTTACAACGAAAGCCTGCACCAGTCGCAGAGTATCGTCTTCTCGCATCCCTGATTTGCGCGTAGTTATCCTGGCGATCATCCTGGCGACTTGCTCGCTCAAGAGCCGTAGTTTCTGGAGGGTGAGAGGGTTGTTGCCGTTGTTATTTATGTACAGACCCAGTATCTTGAGGGTCTGAACTTCCTTGATGGGTGAGTTGTCTACGCGGATGTTGATGGTGTCTTGATTCTTGCGTTGACGGAAGACTATGAGTTCGGCTTTTTCGGGTGAGCACGTTAGTCCACACGTGCGTGCATAATTTGCAATTTTGTCGCCGCTGTTTGTAGTTGTTTTTCAATCATTCCCATACTTCCCCTGGTTGTCCAGATGATTATATCATCAGCGTACAGGGCGTGGCGTATGCCTTGTACCTGATTGAGAAAAGGTGGGAGATTTAGGAGTGCAATGTTAAGAGAAGTGGTGATAGTACTGCCCATTGCGGAGTGCCTGTCGTGCCCATCTTCACTTGCGTTGTGTGTTTTGTGCCGGTGCTGATGTTGACGGTTCTGTCCGTAAGGAAATCGCAGATGTACGAGTAGACTCGCTGACCACATTTCGTGCTGTGGAGGTTGTTGAGGATTGTGGAGTGTTGGACATTGTCAAACGCTCCCTTGAGGTCGAGTGTTAGAAGCGCTCGGTTACTGTTTGTACGTGCGGGATCAATGACGTCGCGTTTGATAACAGTGCAACACCGGCATTACGTGCCAGGCCCTGCTGATAAAGAACAAGTTGCAAACAGTGGGTCTGGGAAAAATCGACAAGATTGTTAAATTCAACTTATCCGCTCTCTCCTGTATCTCTTTGACCTGTCTTTTCTAATACTGTTCACTGTCTCGGTAAGCATCGAGCGGAACACCCATGTACTTATACCTGCATGTAGTTATCTGGTGTCGTCGTCCAAGGCACACTGGCGGATGGTAGCGGGCGAGCGTTTACGTGTGTTTGCATTGAACACAGATGTTCTGCTTACGCTGACGCCCCTTTGTTGTCGTGAAGGGAGCGCTTTTTCCCCGTCATTGGTTATGGATTCCTCCTTGTCTGACAAAGGGACACGCGCGGAACAAAGCACCGGGCTTAGCCATTCTTCTGCAGATATGTGAATGCGACAGCTTCGTCCTTCCTTCTTTAGCTTTCTGTGCATCAGGTGGACTTCTCTCTTAACAAAAGTGTTGAGACGAGGGAAGCCTTACGGTTTGCCGGGGTGAAGCATGTGTCAAGCTTCGTGTGCACACAAAGCTCCTGGTCTTCCTTTTTATTAGCATGTATAGGAACGACAAGGTGTTTTCTCCTTCTACTGTGGCCTAGTTCGCTCTCTCGAAAGAGTTGAGATGCGCCTCTGCTTTCTTAATGTGATAGCGTTTGAATTCGTGTAAGAAAATCCGCCATCCTATGTCACGAAATTCGCCGGCTGGTCGAAAGAAGTCACGTGACATTAGGAAGTCTTCACAGCCTTCCTGATGGGCCACATAGATTGGTTAAGACGGCCACACGAGCTTACGACGTCATCACAATCTGCCCACTTGATGTGAGCAACTTAGCTTCTAGATAGCAGCTTAGCATTAGACTTCACGTCAGGAGCAACCCGAGTCCATCCGGTGTCATGAAATTTGCGTATAGAGCGGGAGAGTATGACGTCACGAGGTCACGTGATCACCGGACGACCCGACCATGGCCCCTTCCAAGAAGAGGCAAATTCAAAAATGAATGTAAATCAATATTGATACGTAGTGTATTAATAGTGATTAGTGTACAGATTAAAGTGATTCGTAGATACATTTAACTGAATTAGTAAAATCATTAGTAAGGATTTTTGGTAGGAATAAGAAATTATGGATTAGTGGTCACTTGAACACGGCCATCAAGCAACTACCACGACGAGATCGTAAGACACGCTACAGATGCGTCAACAGTGCTGTGGAGATACCTACGACTCATTACAGTTGCGACAAATGTGAAATCTGATTCTATCGCATTCCACGCTGAATGTAAATTAGGCGTCCCCATAGTCATGCAGAAGCAGTCGTCGACAGAGCGCATGCATAGTTGTTTTTTTTTTCCTGTTTTTTGCTGAGCAGACTCTAGTGCCTCCATCGATTGCTGCCATTGTCACCTTTGGTAGCAGTTAGCGAAACGGCAGTGCCCATGGCGATAGCACTTGTTTGCCCTTATAATGCTCCTTTAGAAGTTAAGAACGTGCCATTTGGGAATAACTCCAAAAGGCGATTGAATTCGTCTGTCTTAAGGCTTGTCGTGGATCTGATGTCAGCAGGAACACTGTTGAAGAGCAAGACCACGGGGAAGGACATCATGGATCGGTCTGAGCACAGCTGGCGTGGCGGAAGCGTTCAGTGAGATCGCCGGAGTTCCACACGAGTGTCGATGCATCGCCTGTCAAGGCAGTGAAGGCTCGGGTGAGATTGGAGAGCACCGCAAGCGGAAAGGCGGTGATGTCAGCGAAGGGTAGGATAGACGTCTGGTGCCTAATGCTCGTGCTTTCCATTAAGACGCCCCTGAAAAGGGACCGCGTTTGTCTCGAACGTTGCAGTCTAATTTTGTGAACCTTTGGTGGTGCCAGTCTCTTGTCTATATCATCTTATATGTGCTTCTTAATCATTTAAGCGACGGATCAGATAAGAAGGCTGGCCTTTTGAACTTAACTGACACTCAGTTCAAGTGCTTCAAATAACAGAAGGGCTGGCGCAGACAAAATACCTCGCTTGGGATCATTAGGGCTGGGTAAATGTTCCAATCTACTTGGTTGTATTCTGGCCGCCTTTTTTTGTGTAAAGTAAGATTTAACTCCTTGATATCTTGAGAGGAAAAAGATGAAAATTGGTTTTTGAGGCAAGTAAATGACCCAGTATCTGTCCCACATCTCGGTGGACAACTGAGTTGCGCCGTAACGGAAGGGAGGAAGGTGGTAGCGAAAGACCAAAAAGAGAAAGAGGCGCCGTACTGAAGGGCTGCGGAATAATTTCGCAGAGCACAAGGGCGCCTTTTGCATTTAGTCTCCATCGAAACGCGTCCGGATTCGAACTCGGGTCTTGAGAGGCAGATAATGTGAGCTCTGAAGATAAAGCATGCGTTATGGGTTCCTAATATTCCACCATTGCCGCATCACACCGACGGTGTCCCGTTTCAGGCTATTGCACCCGCTGCAAGCGATACGGTGACGGGCTCGTGAGGTGCGACGCTGAGGCGCAGTGTGCAAGAAATCTACCAGAGGTGAGTCACATCTGTCAGTGCTTTTCAGTTATCTCTGACATTTGTGAGTGGTCATCTTTGTTACTTTTGGAGCTCTGATCAAGTCAACGCTCTCTCTTTACTTCAATAGTTGTGTACGGAAAGTTGCTCAGAAAAAGCTTTAGGGCGTCATCTACATAGTTGTATAGATAGATTGCACATGACGTCACTTCCTCCCCCCATAAAGCGCTGGCGGCCATGCTGCCGCACCATTCGACCGTCCCTGCCCGTCCGCCCTGCGATGCGTGACCGCTGCTGCGAAGGTTTGGGTTATTTTCTTATCATTTAGGGCGCGATGCCTACTCCACAGAGGAATGAGCCGTTCAGTGCAGTCTATACCACTTTGAAATTAATCGATCGGCGCGCGTATGCTACGCAGACAAAGCGAACATTTGCGACAATATGGATCCGTACACGCTGCCACCGGGAGTAGGCACGACGATGGGCGTTGGTGAGTCCCCTGAAGTGACACAGGGGGATATCGTGTACTCTTCCAGTTTTGTGACGTTGGAAGAAATGAAAGCCTTCGAATCAATGGAGGCACACAGCGATTTCTCCAGCAGGTGGGTTCGAAGCTTGTCTGCGATGCGCCTAAGAGACGAAAAGCGCGGCCTTGGCACGCCGCTTTCTCTGCCGTCGTTGCCCGCTGCGGTCGTGGCAATGCGAACCGGCTTGTCTTGTGCTGTAGCTAGGGTGCAGCCATGCTGGACGCAGTGTGGGTTTGTGCTGTGAGACAAATCGGATGATGTCAATCAAAACAGCAACATTCACTTCAGGGTGTAGCCATTGCTTAACGCGTTTTTGCAAACATAGTTCACTGCCGAAGCCTCTTGCTGGTTACAAAGTGCGCTACGCACAAAATTAAATTGGAGTTGTCGGCGTCCAAATCGTCGCTCTTAATGCCAGCCAGCCACAGCCCGCGCCGATTCGTACTGAGAGTCTTGGAGCGCTCGCACTTGCATGCCTACGATTATCTTACGAATGCGGAAGAATTTCGTGTTAATCGGCTTCTTCTCTCGCCTGGAGCTGCCGATATGGTTGGAGCAGCCAAGGGTGGCACATAAAAGCGTATCGAAGGTACGGATGGACAAGAACCAACACGATGCGAGCTAACAGAGAAGGCGGTAAGCTGGAGGCTGTCTGGCGGTGGTTCGGCAGCATGGCCGACTGGCATCCCACGGCCATCGGATGGGACGTCGGTGCAAGCTATGTATAAAAAGTGAACTTAGAGATTTTACATCGAAAGCTCTAATAGCTTTGTATAAACCATTTAGTAAAATGAACTAAGAGGGTGCCACGGCAGCCGTATAACGCGTTAGGCGCAATGCGTGTTTCTAGGCTGACACCACCGTGACGTACCTCAAAGCGTGATTGAGGTGTCCATCTTCCCAGGCTGCCAGTTATGAGCCTTTTGTTTCCTCAGAATCAACGTAGGCTAAACCCTGCACTGGTTTTGAGAAAAGGGAAGGCGCATTACTGCCTTCATTTGGAGTTTGAAGTGGGCGCCTGTGCTTGTCGTCCTCTTTTTTTTATGTGTGTCAACGTAGCGCCTTGGTTCACATTTGAAAATGCCAATGAACTCTTACTGATTAATGTGCTAAGCCGGTCAGCTTTGTGTCATAGTTTTTCTTGAGAGAGTGTGTTTCGTGGTCCAGTGATTTCTTTGTTTCAGTTTAATTTCGCAACGCTCATATGCAAAAGTAGTCTGTTTTGATGGGAACTAGCTAACGCTATAAATAATGCACAAAGCATCCAGCTTGACAGGATGCCCTCTTGCATATCCATGCGAAATTTGTCATCCTTGGGCAGGGCATGTAATGCGAAGGCAAGATAACCGCTGGCCCTAAAGGGTAACGGAGTGGATTCCAAGAGAAGGCAAGCTTAGCAGGGGCGGCAGAAAGTTAGGGGGCGGGTGAGATAAAAAAAAAATGCGGGTATACGGTGGCCGCAGCTTCCAAAAAGAGGCCTTTGCCTTGCAGTGAGTTTAGTTATGCTGATGATGGTGATGGTGATGAACCTGAAGTTTTAACGATTTCGGCATTTTTTACAATTGTTCTTTGTGCCCATGAAATATAGTTATTTTCGTTGCAACCCTAAACAGTTCGGTTCCTTGTAGCCTGGGGAGTCTGCAGTATATAGGCGACAAAGCGTTTGTGCGGCTTCGGAAATCCGAGCAGCGCCTGAAAGGTTTATTTGCCGTCGCTGTCATGAAAAGTAAATGTTTTTACTCGATTTGTGTCTAATGATATTTTCCAAGAGGGCCTCTCAGTCGGTGCGCGCTCTAATGTGGGTTTCGAATTGTGCTATCCACATGAGCTTTTTACGTCTCTTCTTTTGCTTTTGGCTATCCACGTGGGCTGGTGACTTGCACAGTGCATTGCAACTATGCCTAGCTTCCATGGACATGAAGCAGCTATGTTGGCTGGCATTGCAGCGAACGCCGCGTAAAATCAACTGAGAGATTTTGAACTAGTAACTATGGAAAAGTAAGAGAGTCCCGAGTAATTTTCGCGGACGTAGTAATTACCATGGCCGACTCTTCGCCATCGCTGCAAAACCTGGTCTATAAAATTCTTTCCGCGCTCACGGGAACCAAACTGGATTGTAAAACATTTTTATGCGTGAGAAAATCCAAATGAAGCCAAAATCGATGGGTTGTACAGGACAATCGAAATTCCCGCGGCAGTTTTCAATGTTTAGCGCTATATGCGCCTCGTGGTGGCGACCGGGCAAGCTAGAAATGTTTTTCCGGGTTTCCTTCGTCCTGAACAGCCTACGAAAATTGTATTCTCCTGCGTAAAGAACTTCGGTATTTACTAAATGTTTGGTGACATTTCAGAGCGAGTAAGCGGTCGCCATGCATCGCATGGGTCTCGCTTTTACCTGCTCCCTCTATGCTTGCAGGCTGTTTCACTGAGGGCGGCTGGTAGTACTTACGCTATTGTAAGCGCGCTCTTTTTATAAATTTCGCGCCACGCCTGGATTCTAGGAAACAGAGAGAACTTAGTAATTACCGTTAGGCTCCTCATAGTATATAGACATTTTAATTCGCAGTCAGTAACAGCTATATCAGTTTTTATATTTAAGCAAATACGAATGTGGTCTGCACTGCAAGGCACGTATTGTGGCTCGTTAATATTCAAAAATAGGAACCAGCCAACAGAAAACAGCAGAAATCAGGGGAACACGCAAGCGTCGGTTACTCGGCTGCGCGCGAGTATATGATGCTTTCTCGGGAGGCCTCGGCCTGGATTGGTGAGCGGGACCTAGGTTGACTTTGTATAGTATTGCCATGGTCTGCGCGGCGTCCTGGCTCTGGTATGAGGAAGAGCATGGTCTTGTCTCTGAGTTTGGCCAGGTTGTACATCTTCAGGATTTGTAAATCTAGGTAATGCAAAGTGGCTCCAGAGATTGCCTAGGAATCTTTCTATGGCCACGCAGAGTAGAGACGAGCCGTCGCTTGAGAGCAGACGTGGACTGGAAAAAGCTGCGAAAACCGGACCTGGTTCTGATATGCGGGGAATTGGGCATCGGTTGTGGGTCGATCCATAGGAAACTGCTCTTAATTGAGGCCATTGAGGCAAGGGGTGCAGACGCGGAGGACATAGCCGGATGTTGGGAGGACATTCAGGAGTCATTAAAGGGAAAATGGGTGCGACAGGTGCGAGAAAGGGCGCGAGAGTGGGATGAACCAGCTCGGGAAGAGCGGGAAAGCAACGCGAAAGAGAGCTGCGGGAGCTCACGCGTAAGCTTAACTCGATCAGAACGCAAAGAACACGATCTCGGTTAAGTGTTTTCAGAAGAGGCGAAAATTTCAGGAGTTCTCTTGAAAATTTCATCGCTTTGCCCTTGTTTTGTGCCCATCAAGCTTCTCCAGTCGGCGCATATGAACGCACTGATTGGTCTTGTCGCCCGTCAGGGCGGGATCGATCGGCGGTTAACTAGTTTCAGTGCTACGTTCTAATACCTTTACAGAGTCGCTACGTTCTTTAAATGGGTGAAGGTCACGGGGCGGCGAGCAGGTGCTCTGTGCTTGCGGCGGGGCGCTCCGTTTTTCGACTAAAGGGGCTGGTTTACGTCGCCCTCTCGTTCGCTGTCACATATTTTTGCGGTCACAGTTCGTTTTGTTTAGACTTAGTGATTTTGCCGCAATCCATATTTTACCTGTAGCGCTGCCCTTGCTTCCTAATAAGCAAGTATTCGTTAATTGTGCGGCCTTTATGTATCTGGGCTTCACTGTATTTCAAAATTGCTTTTCTACGAGGCTATCTTCGAAATATTCTAGAAATTACTGCTGAGCTTAACTAGCGGCGCCCAATAGCGAAACTCGCCCTGGTCAGGTTTGAGTGGTCCACTTGTAATTGATGCGTTCGCGACAGCATGCGCAATACGGTGGCTGTCCTTCCTGAACAAGTTTAGCTATATCTCTTTAGGGAACTGCCTTTTCCTAAATGTGCACGTCTTCGTTGTAGCTGGGATAGGAAAACCAAGCCAGAGCCAATATCAGGCGGAGACTTTATTAGAGTATACAGTGGACCCCACTTATAACGAATCCGACGGTCGTGCCTATTCCGTTCGTTGTATCCCAAGCTCCTACTAAATGGACTTCCCATGTTACAGCGAAAAATGCAAAATCGGGGAGTGTGGCATTTAATTATTTAAAGCGTCCGTTATGCGCCTCTGCTTATTCAATCTAGAGCCTATTATGTCCCTTCTTAATCTCTCCAGCGCATGCGTATGCTCCACGCCGATTTTCTTGCTACCAACAATCTGCTTTAAGGACAAATAACCCATCCGGGTGGAGATTCGAACTGTGAGGTCTCACATTGTTGGCCAATTCTTGCCAGTACGCACTGGTGGCGTGCCGCTGTTAGCTGGCCTTGAGCCTGTGGATTATACCCATGTGGAATAGGTGATCTTGCGCGACGCGCTCGGTGGCAAAATACCGGCATCGCCGAATGTAGTGAAGCCAGCGCATGGAGTCGTGCACAGTAGTCGAGCACGAACAGTACTTTTCTGTTTTATTATTGCCATGTAGGTTGAACTGATCATGCCAATGGGTCACGTGTGATTTTTATATCCGATCTAATCTTACGCTTAGAGGCACACTCGTCAAAAAGAAAAAATTGGCAGACGCTCAGCTTGGTTAAGCCCGGAAATTGCGAAAGCAACTTCATCCGTTTCTTCAGCCCGCATCCGCCGTGTCTACCGCCGCTCTTCGCCGACGGCTGTTGTTGTTGTGACTGGGAGAGGGATGAAAAAAAAGTGCACGGGCCTTGTAAGGGATCAGCAGTGTACGTGGGGTCATTGGAACGCGGCTAGGGGCGCTCAAAGCGGAGCGTCTTCTTTCTTGGAACGCGACCGCTCGCGAACGCGCCGGGAACTACGGGTGTCCACCGTCCCGCGGTACCGATTCGCGCAGGTGCTGGCACGAATGTATATTTGTGTTTGTTTTTATTAAGCATGAAATGCTTTTAGCTCCCGTTGTCGGCAGTGTGGTGACGTCACGCCGAGACCGAGATCCACTCATCCGGGCACTGAAATCCACTCATCCGGGCACTGAATTCCAGTTATCCGGGCACTGAATTCCAGTTATCCGGGCACTGAAATCCACTCATCCGGGCACTGAATTCCAGTCATCCGGGCACTGAATTCCAGTTATCCGGGCACTGAAATCCACTCATCCGGGCACTGAATTCCAGTCATCCGGGCTCTGAAACGAGAACATCCGGGCACCGTACGAGACTTAACGAGATTTAACGAGAGTCTCTAAGCCCTCCTACGCGACCGGCATGCAAGCGCCGGTTGGTCTCCAAAGAAGACAAAAAATAACTGCTGCCAGTGCCTTCTCAATGTTTATCAAGATATCAGTGGAGCTGTGGGTTTGATAATGCACGGAATTATAATTTCCGATTTCTAATAACGCGTGAAAAAAGCACATAAATGCCACGTTACACTTCGTTGTCATACGTGATCCGGGGGAGAAGCGCTGCGTTCAAAGGGCAAGGCATCGCGCCGAACGGGTGGTGGCGTTCCTCCCTTCCATTACGGCGCGGTTCGGGTGTCCACCGAGATGGCAGAGAATTACTGCGCCATTTCCTTTCCTCAAAAAACCTTGCGTTCAAATGGCAAGGCATCGCGCTGAACGGGTGGTGGCGTTCCTCCCTTCCTGTACGGTGCGGTTCGGGTGTCCACCGAGATGACATTAGGCCCGTAAACATTTCATGCTTACTCTACTCTCGGTTACGGGAGAGGAAGAGAATTTTTATTTTATTTTGTGGCGGAGATAATGTTCCGACTCCGCACGTGCTGGCACGACCGTGCGTTTTCGTTTGTGGAAAGGGCGTTTTGCCCTACGGAAGCTGGAGGGCTGGCCATGCTCTCGGTAAACCAATCATGTGAGCAGTGCAACATGATTGGAAGCGGCCAAATGTGGGCCGGGCCTTTAAGGCTTTAAAACTGGGCCCCGGAGCCGGAAGCGGGGTTCTGCGCTAAGGTGAGATGCTATGCATCTTCGGCTACGCCGAGTAGGGGCCTCCCCTAGAATTAGCCAGTTCCACCTTTTTGTTGTTTGTCCTTTGCTGTTTTAATTTGTCTCTAGTGCCTTAACTTGTATCTATTGTAAATACTGTACATAAAATTTGGAGTGTTCGCCTTACCCCTGCGTCTCAACTGAACACAAGACCGTCTCTGACGGGGCACCCCTGGTGCAAGGAGAGTAGAAGAACCTGATCTTTACTGGCGCAGTCGACAGGATCCTGCGGCCATCGGAAGACGGCGCAGGAAGAAGATTGAACGCAGGGAGAAAGGCGACGACAAGGCAACAGCAGCGTTCGAGAAAGGACCTGCGGAGAGACGGCGGCAAGGACGCAAGGACCACGGCAGTAGTCCAGCGACGCGGGACTGCATACGGTCCAGAAAAGCAGCGCGTCGATAACTTGACGGTGACCGGCGGCGGACCAGCGGCGTGCGACAGCTTATCGCAGCGTCCGGGGAAAGTGGCGGTGGACTGCGACGCCAAGGAGCTGGCAATGCGGCTCGACGCATCGTAACCGTGAGTCTCCTTGGTCGCATTGTTCACGTCCCTGTGTTCGAGCTGGTAGGACAGCTGAGGGGTACGGAAGGCGGTATGGAGAGTTATCCAAGCCTGCCCTCACTCGATGTGAGGTACCAAGTGGAATTAGCGAAGGCGCGCTTAGCGTACTTTCAGGCTGAGCTTGCAAAAGTGAATGGAGGAAAGGCGCCGCTGTGCGAGGAAAAACCTCAGGACGTTAAGTGCGTCTTGGAGGTATTAGAAGCAAAGCGCCAGCAGCTAGCGCAGGAGCTCGCTGAGCTCAAGGAGTCTAGGAGAGCTAGTGAACTATCGAGGGACAAATACGAGTCTCGAGAGGAGAGGCCACCTGTGCTGGAAGGTAAAGCCTTATGCTTGTCAAGCACAGGCCAAGAAAACAGCCAGGCAGAAGTACAAAGTGAGTCAGATTTCTGCGAAGCTGGAATCGCAGTTGAAGAAAATATCGTGACGGAACGCAGCGTCGCGGTATCAGAGGCGGTGAACGCGCACTCCGACGATCCAGCTGCACAGGTTAGCTCAACCCCTAATGACACCAGGGACGAGGGCGCGAGTTCAGGAATAAAAACTCGGTCTCAAGCAAGCTACGAAAAAGAGCTTTTCGTTCAGCAGGAAACGGTCAGTGAAGACAGACGCCAGATCGGCGAGCGGGTGAAAGGAGGAAGTCTAGTGTTGCCGCAGCGGCACACCGTGTCGGGCATAGGGCATAAAGTGTCCCGTAGCGCTACTGATGCCAGGAACCTTCCATCCGAGGCAAAGAACGAAGGTTGGCCTGATGGGCCGACAGGACCGAGCGCCGCGCAGTTGCTGAACGCACCCGACGTGTGTCCCACCAGGTCCTTCGAGGACAAGGAGATGCGTGGCGACTTGCCACAAGGCAAATTAGGGTCAAGCAACTGCCAGGGAGCGCATGCAGCCTCAGACTATACCACGAAGCCGGCAAGCGCCGATCAAGCACGGAGCGGCAATTTGAAGGTTTGCCGTGCAGTAAAGGTACAAATGGCTCCAAGCGAGGAAGAGTAGCTGGAGGGAGGTGCGTGGCCTTCACGTGGAAAGTCAGCGCGTGGAGCAGTACGTTCCGTGCTGCAGTACGCCAAATCCCGTGTGGCAGAAGCGGCCGCACTGATATGATTACACTGGAGTGTAATCACGCGTCTCGTAAGGAGCACGCAGCACGCGTCTCGTATTGGTGCGCCGAAGAGAGCGTGCCCTCAAGGGCGTCGCGTGGTCAGGGATTTGGACCCATCGAGTACCACAACGTCTTTGATCCTGGAGGGCACCGGCTTTCGAGATCTCGCCCCGCTGTGGCACCAGCCTAATGAGCCGGGTGGCAGTTAGGCGTTAATCGTGTCGTTTGAGACACGTGTTGGCTCGAACGCACAGAGAGACGCTCGGTGCGACTAAGGAGACTCACGTGGCCACTTAAGGACATCGTACGAGTGTTAGTGAACGCTCCAGTTGCGAGTGTCGGTGTGTGTGTGTCGAGCAGGACGCGGGTGTGCATGCTGGTGAACTGCGTACAGCCCATCAACTTGGACTCCGTGTTACGGCGCACGGCAGGCATGCCACCGTGTGTATTTGTGGAATTTGCTTATGTTGTGCGTGCATTTTGCATTTTGCTTTTGGTTTTGTTGGTGCCAGCGCTGCTGTAGCTGCGGTATGTCACCCACAGGGTGGTTTTGTGACCCGTACCGATCCCTTCTTGTTATAATTCTAAAAGTGGCATTTGAGCCCTTTGTAGAATCTTGGGAAGGGCGTGTAAGGGATCGGCAGTGTACGTGGGGTCATTGGAACGCGGCTAGGGGCGCTCAAAGCGGAGCGTCTTCTTTCTTGGAACGCGACCGCTCGCGAACGCGCCGGGAACTACGGGTGTCCACCGTCCCGCGGTACCGATTCGCGCACGTGCTGGCACGAATGTATATTTGTGTTTTTATTTTGTGGCGGAGAGAATGTTCCGACTCCGCACGTGCTGGCACGACCGTGCGTTTTCGTTTGTGGAAAGGGCGTTTTGCCCTACGGAAGCTGGAGGGCTGGCCATGCTCTCGGTAAACCAATCATGTGAGCAGTGCAACATGATTGGAAGCGGCCAAATGTGGGCCGGGCCTTTAAGGCTTTAAAACTGGGCCCCGGAGCCGGAAGCGGGGTTCTGCGCTAAGGCGAGATGCTATGCATCTTCGGCTACGCCGAGTAGGGGCCTCCCCTAGAATTAGCCAGTTCCACCTTTTTGTTGTTTGTCCTTTGCTGTTTTAATTTGTCTCTAGTGCCTTAACTTGTATCTATTGTAAATACTGTACATAAAATTTGGAGTGTTCGCCTTACCCCTGCGTCTCAACTGAACACAAGACCGTCTCTGACGGGGCACCCCTGGTGCAAGGAGAGTAGAAGAACCTGATCTTTACTGGCCTGCCTACTGGCTCCAGCCAAGCTACCACCGCTGCCACATGCAGATAGAAGAGAGTTGAAAGATATGAGGAGAGATAAACTCCACTCATTAAACTTGGCCCTGCACTTGTAGATGCACCCGCATCAAGCGATGTTGACCGGCGCGCTCGCCAGGCTGCTGAATACGCTGAATGGTACGCCGTACCGTTCAGCATGAACCAACCAGCCCGACTCAGCCCTCTCCTTGTTGCATACGCACGTTGTTTAGCTAGCCGTTCTGCCTATTCTTCGTCTGTTTCTTCGGCGCGGCGCCGTCGCTTTGCCGCAGCAAATCGTTCCAGCCTCGCCTTGTACACATCATCCGACATAGCGCACTGAGAGGAGCGCAGCTGCAGCCCCCCCCTTCCCCCCCCCCCCCCCCCGGATATAACTTCAGCCATTAAACTTGGGACGGATTCGGTGCAGTTTTCTTGAGATACGCCTTTTAATTTGTTTTTGCTGTGCATCAGAAACGCTGTAGATGGACCTCAGTAGCCTTCGAGGCCTCGTTAAAATGACTGAGGACAAAATAAAATGGCTGGGGTTCAACCTGGCTTCAACATAGTCATGCGACCGAAAGCTCTGTTAAGCATGGTCTCCACAGTCTCAAATCAGATCTCAAGGTCAAGGGTCAAGGTCAGGTGCCCAATGGCCATACTCATTATCACGTAGTCTTACTACCGTATATCATCATTAGCCTGACTACGCCCAATGCAGGGCAAATGCCTCTCCCTTGTCTCTCCAATTAACCCTGTCCTTTGCCATTTGCGGCCACCGTATCCCCGCAAACTTCTTAATCTCATCCGCCCACCTCACTTTCTGCCGCCCCCTCCTGCACTTCCCTTTTCTTGGAATCCTCTCCGTTACCCTTGAGGATCAGCGGTTTTCTTGCCTTCACATTATATGCCCGGCCCAAGCCCATTTCCTCCTTTTGACTTTGACTAGGATGTCATCAACCCCAGTTTGTTCCCTCACCCGTTCTGCCCCGGCCTCTCAGCGTTGCACCTACTACTTTTCTTTCCATAGCTCGCTGCGTTGTTCTTTACTTAAGCTGAACCCTTTTCGTTACCCTCTACGTTTCTGCCTCGTAGGTGAGTACCAGTAGGATACAGCTGTTGTATACCATATACCTGTATAGCCTGGGTCATACGACCAAACATTTAAGTTGGGTTTACCTTGTGAGGCATTGAAGGCCATTGTCGATGTGTGCACACTGTATCAAATAAAATGTCAAGGTTAGGCACCCAATGTTCATAGTCTTATGATCACGTGGTCATACTACCATAGCTTGGGCCATACCACTACACAGTTAAGTTCGGTTCCACCTTGTGAGGCATTGAAGGGCATTGTCGATGTGCCTAGTTTCTCAAATCAAATGCCAAGGTGAAAGGTCAAGGTCAGGTACCCTATGGTCATAGTCATAAGATCACGTGGTCACACTACACACGTGGTCACACACTTGGGCCATACCAACACGCAGCTAAGTTCGGTGTGAACTTGTAAAGCATCGAATGTCATTGTATCATCCACATCGAAATCGGAAGTTGTACTCGGAGAGCTCTTTTTGGAGCTCTCGCTCTGAAAAGTTGGGCTGCATTGACAACGTACCGCATTCTATTCACGAAACGGACTACTGTTACCGAGAACGGAGACCTATTATAAGGTAGGGATGACCCACGAAAGATGTAGCGGCGTCGCCATCGCCGGCCGGTTTCGCTGGCTAACTGCCATGCGTCAACAGATTCTTGGGGAGCAGATCCCAGAGGTTAAACTGCGCCGCCATTGACTACAAAACTGTGGCAACTTTTCCTTTTCGGTGAGAACGCCACATCTGTGAATCGGCTGGCCCTAATGCCTTAAAATCCAATAATCTCCCTGACAAATACGTCATAAGTGATCGGGTGAACGTCAGCACAGGCATGAAGAGCCATGGAATCTACGTTTTAATAAACAGCATAAATTCGAACTTCACTGCGGGTAAACACACTTAAGGCGGATGCTCCAGGGCAGCATTTCTCACTTTCAATGCTCAAGGAAGTACTGAGCCTAATGCCGCTCTTTTTACACATTCGCGGTCTTGACATCTAGTGCGTATAGTGGCTCTGGCCGTGCCTATGTTTTATCCCCTGTGGCCAAGTCATCTCTCTTTCATCGCAGTTCTCATTGGCCAAGTTTCTCGGATCTGAAGACCTCGCGGACGTGGAGTTCACCGTCGAGTCGGAGCACTACCCCGGAAAGCGCGGATCTTTTAAGGCCCATCGACTCATCCTCGCTTTGCAGATCGAAGATTTCAAAGCCATGTTTTACGGACAAGGTGTGAATGTAGAGAAAATTGTGATTACTGACTTGCACCCAGATGGATTTTCTGGCCTGCTTAGGTAAGAACCGAAGATTGTACACAGATATCTAAAACGCAGTTACCAGTCTACAAAACTATATGCTTAATTACTGCTAGTGAAAAATAGTGTTTCTGAACAGGGTTCTGCGGCAGGCTTCCCTCGGAATCTGTCTCTGCGGTTTCTGAGAACCAAACCCGTGAGGCTTTAATTATGTACCATGTGTTTAGTACCCCAGCTAATGTCATACAGAATAATTCTTTTTTTCAGTGCGCGCCCTCTGTCCCAGTGACATAGTGGTCGCTGGACACTTGGAAAACTCATTTCATTGCCGCTCTTTTTCCTTTTTTCTCTTTTGTTCCCCTCCCCAAGTGTAGGGTAGCCAACTGGGCATCGCCTGGTTAAACTCCCTGCCTTTCCGTCCATTTATCTTTCTCTCGCTCTGGATAAAAGGATTTTTGACCTGGAAACCATTGATGGACGCAGTTTTTTCATATATTGTAATATTTCACTCTAACAATAAATATATGCGCTGATCAGTCGACGGCACTCTTGCATTTTTTTCTGTTAACGTTTTGCTATCGTCAAAAGCTTTCCTCATTGGTTTTCTGCGGCTGTCTTAACTGTTCGATTCGATCAATGCAAACACTTTAAAAGGAAGATTTTGCTACTTTTCAGAAGAATGGACCATTGCCGTCAATAGTTTCATAAGAGCATACTAGAATTTTTCAATTTTGAAAATTTTTTTCTGAGAGTGTTGGACATGACGAAAGCCGGTGTCACGGGGTGTGGTAGTCACTGTGAATGATTTATTCAAATTAATGATTTAATCAATTCAACAAGTGACCCCAGCACCATGCAACCTTGTTCATTATCGATGAGCTCCAGACATTAAAAATCAAGCGTCCGAGACGTCGTGGTCGACCAACCCAGATTTGTTAAAAAAAATCGTGGAAACATCGCAACGTGTGTAAGTGAAGCCTAAAACGTTTATGCCGAAAAAACTATTCTTCAGGTGAGCGCAGTTTGATCGTTTCAAAAAGGCGCGAAAGCGGGCCAGGTATCCTGGTGTCCGATGTTAACTACGCTGAGCACTTCGGCCTGACGTTGATCACCTGTTTCTATATATCTTTTTACCACGAAAAATAGGTCTCTTTTTGCCTAGCTGTAATTTTAGGGCACGTTTGCTGCCCGTGGAGAATATATACACTGTTTTCTGTTTTCAATGTATTCAGTGTATGGTCTTGCAATGAGACCTGCAGTATTGTAAATAAAGAATAAATAAGTATAATTAGAGGCATGAAGCTAAACGAACCACGGCATTTTCGTAAAGCGAGATGTGTTCGTAAAAGTTAATTAATTCCTCTTTCTGCGTGTAACGTAACTTTAACGTAACCAATTCGTAATATCCACTGAGGGTTCCCTCATTATTCAAAATGTGATTACCGGCGTTGCTCCGTTGAATGACGCTCGCTCGGTGGATTAGTACCGGCCAGCGGTTTGCGGAAATCTCTTACGTTATGGTGCGGCTGATGCTTGAGAATTGACATAGCCAACAATTCTGTACAAAAACATTTTGAAACATGACAGTGTTTATGAAGGCGGTTTTTTTTCCGCCGGCAGGCTTGCATTTTTGTATATTAACTTTTTGCTGTCGCCGAAAACGCTCCTTATTGATTTTCTATGGGAATCTAAACTGCCAGACGCGAGAAATAAAAAAACATTAAAAGAACGATTTTGCCGCGCATCGCAAGAGGGGACCATTACCTTCAACATTTCCATAGCAGTAGCTTACAATATTGCAATATTCAAAATTTTCGCCCAAGAATGTAGGACATGTGGCGGTGTTCGGCCTTTAAAGGAGTACCAACACCTAAGGTTGGGTGCGCGTTTTCTACTTTTTAATGACGTGTAAGGCAACAGTACACGCGGATTGCCGCGATATTCACCTACGACCAGTAAGTAATTTATAATGAATTTTTCTCTTATGCTGTTTAGGTTTCATTGGTCCACCGGTGGCTGTGACATCCAAGTTGCGTTTGGGTCGCGCGAGACATGGAGGAGCTGCGATATAAACGAAGCTTGTTCAGTTTAATTCGCTACAATGCCAAATCCAGCCTGCTTCACTAGCTGGAATAACAAAAAATGAAGACGCAGTGATTATATTGCAATGTTTGCATGCCTCAGGTGCCCTATATGCGACGTTTACTTCACGGATTGGTTGAAACTGCAACCGAAAGAGCATGAGACAGGCAGGCCGGAAAACTGTTTCGACGAAGGTATTCGGGGCATGCAGGTCACTGGGTCCCAGCACGACCCCTCTGCTTCTTTGTTGATGTGCCTAAGACCCATAACACTGGCGGCCCTGCCGGTGGCGATGGTCTGCTAGGCAGGGTCCTCCGAGCGCAGCAGGGTCTCCCATTCCTCGCAGGTTTTGAGGTACTCCAGGCCGCTTGGAGGATGTTCCGCGGGGCAGAGGGAGAGGATGTGGACGGAGTGGTAGAGGGTTATAGGGTGCAGGCATGACGAAAAATTGAATTACAAAGTGTTTAAAGGTCTTAGGCGAATTCCACGTGGTGATCCATGTATACTAATGTATTAAGAATCAGTGCAAAGAAGGAAGCATGCCCCAAAACCAGATGTCTGTACTCCTTTAAGTACTCCTTTAATGTACTCCTCGAGTTCATTGATGTGGTACCCCGCCGTCAGTGCTTAGCGGTGACAAATGGGTGCAAAAATGATTGTTTCCTTTCCAGTGGCGCAAAGTTTCTTCTTTCGTTCGGCTGTACCGTTTGTAGAGATAATTGAAGGATGTACTGTTTATATATATACATAGTTAACAAGTCGTCTTCCTTTTTGTTCCAGATACATCTACACCGGGAAGCTTCAGGTGGAAAATGTCCCAGGAGCATCGTACACTCGAACAGCGGCAATCAAGTACAAATTGCCTGAGCTGGCTGGCAAATGCGCTGACTATATAGCCACCAAGATAGGACCAGACGACGTGTGCCCTCTTCTAGACAACATTCTTACAACGGGTGAACAAGGGGCGGACGCGTCAGCAAAGGCGTTGTTGCGTACTCGAGGCCTGGCCGTACTGAACTCGAGGAGCTTCAGTGCGTGCAGAGAGTGCACTGTGAAATACGCGCTGGATCACCTGAAGGGCGTTCGGGAGGCGTCTGTGATCGCGGCTGTGTACGCGTGGGCTCAGCACCAGTGCATTTTGCAGAACGAAGAGGAGGGGCGAGTTGTCAGCGTGCGAGATGTGATGCGACCTCTCTTCCCCAAGCTTCGATTCCTTGCTCTGACGGCCAAAGAGTTTGTGCAGGGTCCTAGAGTGTGGGGTATCCTGGATGACAAGGAAGCACTTGCGTTGCTGATGAATATCATAGAGAACGGCTCTGTGGTTATGCCTTCCGGTTTTTGCAAGATCCAGTGCCAGCGCTCGTAGGCTTCCGCTAACTCAAGGCTCTGCACAGTTACTTTTTACTCTACTCAATTTCGAAATAATCTTTGAGCTCATTCAGTGTATGGAGCATTCTTCCTTAGGGTGCGGAAAATAGCGGATCCTTTTAATAGTTTCTCCACTATTCATTGTACTTGGGTCATTTCGCTACATATCACGCCGAATGTGGTACAAGTTAGTTCGGCATTAAATACAACACGTTTTAGCCCAGTTTTGAGCGCTGACTATAAGAGCTTCTGTTATTTTTAATTAGTACATTACGGGGTTTTCCTCTATTTGTTTCCGTTTTTTTCATTCCGCATTTTAAAGCAACTATGTTGTTTCTAAAAATAATACCAGAAAGGTATGATGTGAAAGAGCCATAAATAAAGGCATGTGTTTATCTTCCGTAGTTATTTCACAGTGACACCACCCTCCCGCCTAGTGTGGCAAACAGTGTCAAACAGATAAGCTGCACTGTGGTGAAAGAAATTCGGAAAATTACACCAAACGGTCTCTTACACTCTACTTTCGAATTTACAAGGAGACACAAACTTACCTGTTGCCGCTGTTTCAAAATGTTCAGGTCCGTTGGCGCTCGCTTATAACAAAAATGAGTGCCACCCGGCATTGATTCCTTATCCTCCCAAGTTTAGAGAACACATTTATGAAAACTACTTCACAACGCTGTGTTCCATGGCTTGTATTTTCATGCCACTGCCCCTTTTCTCTCGCGCTCTAGAAACATGAGCAGCTCACGCGTTTATAGTCAGATGCAATTTAAGTCTGCAGTGAAGCTCCGCCCACATTCAGCCTCCGCGCACAGAATTCCTCCACGACAAAAAAGTAGTCCGCTGGTTAAACGTTTCTTGTTACCTAAATAAGAAGCCTATCACAAGAAAAAGAATATGAGCTCTAGAATTTTGATACGTGCATTGTTTAATAAGGTCAAACATTAAAAACTGCATTCCGCTTACTGTTGCAATTGGCCAGCGGGGGAATACAGAACGTTGCAGACCGCAGCTTAGTGTTAGCAGGTGCTGTTTTTTTTTAAAGTTTTATCCTACTTAGGGTCCGACTGATTGGCATCCACAGGCTTGCAGGTTCTCAGAATTTTCCGTTCGGCATGATTCTGATTGGCCAGCTGACCAAGCCTAGCGCGACTCGAATGATGGGAGGTTGCGTTTAATTATGATGCAAATGTTTGCTGGTATAATTCGCACGCGCAGATATAGCAATTTCCGCTTATTCGCCACATCGCAACTGGCTGAATATTGTCATTGCTAAGCGCTGACGATCGAGAGCTTATCAAAAGAGCTCGTGCCTATGCTACGCGCCGGTAAGGCAGCGACGCATAGAGAGAGTAGCACGCATTGCACACAAATTTATCGACCGTGTAAATGTCGGTTTGTGCTGTTGTAAATTTCGTTGGTGAGAATCTCACAGATGGCGTGGCCGACGGTGAAAATTGCTCCGAGATGCGATCCGCCCGTCCACTTTATAAGCTAAGAGCCATGTAATGAGGAACTTCGCGTCAAAAGTTATTTCTAGAGCTATGGCTTCGGCTTGCTGGTCTTGATGCAAGGTTTTTGATCTTATGTAACATTTGCTCTGAGTACCCCACGCAAAAATATGAAACCTGTCGCGGCCACCGGAACCATAGCGCGCGGGCTCCACGTCCGTGGAAGGCCACAAAGACGCCCGAATCGGTCCTGCACAGATAAACCGTGCTACGCTTTCCTAGTCTGCCTAAAGCACTGCCTCCTGATTATAATTCAACAACTCCAGAATGGTCAACTCCCGCTGTGTTCCGCTATATCAACAGCACGGATATCGCGACAGGAATGGTGAAAAGGTACGTCCGCGTTTCCTCTGTCCCGTACCGTAAACACCAATAAAAGTTTTCTGCTATCGCACTTTGCGGATCGCGATTTAAACTCTTTGCGCTTTTTTTCTGATGAACTGCAACTTCGAGATTCCGGAGTTATATGTATTTCGAAAACGACAGGACAGAAGGCAGGGGCCTCTGCCACGTCTCTCCGATTAGCCCTCTCCTTTGCCAGCAGTGGCACTGTATCCCCACAAGCTTCATATCTCATCCGCCCACCTAACTTTCTGCCGCCGTCTGCTACACTTGCCTTTCCGTTTATTCCACTCCGTTACCCTTAAGGACCAGCGTTTATCTTGCCTTCGCATTACGTGCCCTGCTCAAGCGCGTTTATTTCTCTTGTTTCTGAAATAACTATAGAAACTTAGGGGAGCGAAAATAACGACACGCACCACGTTATGAAGTGAACAGAAGACTGATGTTTATTGCATTGCGATTGTCCGATATGGATTCGGAATGTCCATGGTTGCCCGTAGGCAAAATTACATCCGCCGAAGTTAGTTTCTACATACTCCCCCCCAATGAGCCTTAGCTCATTCGTAGAGGGATTCGAGGGGGTACAACAGTTGCACTGGTCTTCGAACCACAGTTCCACTCGGTAGGCGCACCATGCAGGCCCGGGTCCGTCCGTCACGTCCGACTAACACCTCGATGACTTCTCCCATCTTCCAGAGTTGCCGTGGTAGAAGATGCTCGTATACTAGTACCAAGGTTCCTTTCTTGATGGCGTTCGATGCTGTCGGTATGTTGAAATGTGCAGTGCGCAGACTGTTCAAGTACTCCTTCTGCCACCTACGCCAGAAGTGGTCAGCCATCCTTTGACGATATCTCCAACTGCTGTCAAGGTTGTCTGACCGAGGCGGCTCTGATGCGGAACTAGAAACGGCGGGTAGGGAGGTCAGACGCTTTCCCACCAGAAAATGCGATGGAGTGAGAGGTTCCGGTTCAGTTGCTTCTGCGTACACGTATGTGAGGGGTCTGGAGTTGATGACTGCCTCAATTTCTGTGAGGACTGTTGCAAGCTCCTCAAAATTGCAGTAGCTGTTCCCCAACACTTTTTTGAGTGAAGACACGTCACAGATCGTACCAACCTCTCCCAAAAGCCGCCCCACCAAGGAGCTCTTTCGGCGATGAAGTTCCATTGGATCCGATGGTTCGCAAAATATCTTTGCAGCTCTTCTCTACGAATGGTTTTCCACATCTTTCTTAGATCCCGTGACGCACGTTGGAATGTTTTTGCGTTGTCCGAGAAAATAACTCGACACACTCCTCTTCTTGCCACAAATCTTCTGAACGCCTTAAAGAAGCTGGAGGCAGACATGTCTGTCACCAATTCAAGATGTATCGCCTGTGTGACAGCACATGTGAAAAGGAGAATGTAAGACTTCTTGTTTTTGCCTTGATCTTTGGTGTTGAGCGGACCGGCAAAATCTATGCCTGTCACCTCAAAAGGCAACGCTTGTGTTACCCTTTCAGGAGGTAAGGGAGCCACTGCTTCAGTGGCTGCTCGGCTGTTCAGGCGGTCGCAGGTCACGCATTTCTTCAGCACCCTTTTTACCACTTGTCTTTCCTTCATTATCCAGAACTGCTCTCTCAGTTCTGTGAGCGTTTCAAGTGGTCCAGCATGTAAAAGGCGCCTGTGCGTTCCGTCAACTAACAGCTGGATGAAGCGATGGCTCGCTGGGAGAACAATAGGATGCTTGGCATTGTAGGAAAGCTCGGCATACTTCAGGCGTCCCCCAACTCTTAATATTCCGTGATCGTCTAAGAAGACATTGAGGTCACGTATTGGAGACGCGTTCGGTATTCGCGCTGAGCGACGAATGCACTGGAGCTCTTCGGGAAAAGCCTCGCGTTGTACATCTTTGATCAGGCAAATTTGAGCGTTGTTCGTCTCTTCTGCTGTCAGATATCCGTTCCGTCTCTCGGTGGGATGTCTCGAGTTATACAGATATCGTTGCATCCAGGCAACAACTCTCACCAGCTTAAACACTGAACTGTAGCGTTTAAAAGGTAGAACAGATTCTTCCACTCCTTGTGTCACACTGTGAACATTAACTGGCTTCCTTTCTTCATCGACAGTTGTATCTCCAGAGACAATCCTCTCGCTGCGTGGCCAGTTAGCGCGGGGTTCGGTGAGCCAAGAAGGTCCTTGCCACCAAATCCTGGTTGACGTGAGCACCTCAGGGGAAACTCCTCGGGTAAGGAGGTCAGCCGAGTTTTCCTTTCCTGGGCAGTAGTTCCAGATGTCTGGATCAGTCAGTTGCTGTATTTCCAGCACGCGGTTGGCGACGAATGGTTTCCACTGTTGAGCAGAACCCCTCACCCAGTGAAGCGCGATTGTCGAATCTGTCCACAGAAACCACTCTTCCACTTGGAGACTTAGCGATCGAGTCAGGTAGTTTTTTAGCTTGGCGCCCATTAGCATTCCCATCAGTTCAAGTCTTGGGAGAGAAAGCTTCTTCAGCGGGGCCACTCTCGATTTCGCCAAGAGCAAGGTTACTGTCGGCCAGCCTTGTCGACATGCGCGCAAGTAGGCAACGGCTCCGTATGCCTTGGGGCTTGCATCCGTAAAGATATGCATCTGCAATTCGTCATCGGCAGCACTGAGGCACCATCTTGGAACAGTTATTGCTGTTAAGTTATGCAGCGCTGTGTGCCACTGCGTCCACGCTGTTTGTACCTCTTCAGGCAACGGTGCATCCCAGTCAGCGCCTAGTTCCCAGAGCGTCTGAAACATTAACTTAGCTGTCACAGTGACCGGGGAGATCAACCCGAGGGGATCGTAAATGCGCGCCGATGCCTGAAGGATAAATCTTTTTGTGTTGCAGTTCCGGTCTAGAAATTCCAAGACAGGTTCCATTGAAAAGGCCAAGCGATCTTCTTCTTTATCCCATACAAGTCCTAACACGCGCGTGGTGTTGGTTGTGGGACATTCAACGTGGCTCGTCGGACACCCAGTTTTTTCCTTCTCAAAAATCTCCTGTAGTCTTTTGGAATTTGAATTCCACTTTCGAAGAGTCATGCTTGCCTCTTTCATTATGCGCACTGACTGTCGATAGAATTCTTCAGCTTCTTCTTCTGTGTCTGTGCCTGTGATGAGGTCGTCGACGTAGAAGCTCTCTTCAAGCGTGGTTGCTGTGCCAGAACAGTCGTTAATCGTATGTAGATGGTGGCGTATTGTCGCGGCAAGTAGGAATGGACTGCTGGTTACTCCGAACGGGACCCTTGCCATTCTCCAGACTTCTAGCGGGGGGCTCGGGCTTTTCTTTGTGGGTACCTGCTCATACCAGAAGAAGCGTACAGCGTCACGATCGTCTTTTCTCAGTGAGATTTGCAGAAATGCCTTTTCGATATCTGCACTGAGTCCGATGCGGTGCGTTCTGAAATTCAGCACCATTTTCAAGAGGTCCGGGTTTAAGTTCGGTCCCGAATCTAGTGCTTCGTTGAGTGCCACGCAACCCGCATCACTCGATGACGCATCGAACACGACTCTGACCTTAGTTGACAGGCTATCAGGTCGTAGCACCGCCCGGTGAGGCATATAATACACTCTATTCTCCGTCTGACTGACTTCGTTCTTTGGGAGCTTCTCAGCGAATCCGTGTTCGAGGTACTGACGTATGGCCTCATCGTACTTATTCAGCATTGTCTCATCTTTCAATAGTTTCTTCGTGAGACTAGCCAAGCGTTTCCTCGCGACTGCTTCGTTGTCGGCAAGATGAAAATTCACTGGCTTCCATGGAAGAGCCACTTCGTACCTCCCATCGATATGTTTAATGGAGGATTCAAAAGCCTTATGAACTTCTTCATGTTCTTGCTTATGTGGAGGGGTTTCGGAAATACCCATGCTTTCCAGCTCCCAGAATGACCTGAGCTCGGTGGCCAGTGCACTGGTGTTTTCCCTTACATTGGCTCGAAGGACAGCTACGGTTGCACTGCCGTTGCTGTGGGGAATGGCTCCCTGAAGTGTCCTCCCGAAGTGTGTCCTAATAGCCACCAGACCACCCTGCATCTTCTGTACTTCGCCGGTCACTAGAGTCCAATAATAGTCAGCACCGATCAGAATACCAATGCCATTGCTTGTTAATTGTGCAGGTGGCAAGGTAACATCAGCAAGCTCAGTCACTTTAATTCTGACTTCTTGTACCACATCCTCAGGGATCAGAAGCTCGTCAGTACAGATTTCAGGTACCTCCAAGGCTTCCAAACAATGATCCCTTCGGTCGTACTGGCTCCTTAACCAAATTCGCACTCGTCTGCGCTTTTCTTTGATAATATTGCCTGTTCCACCGAAAGGATAGATGGTAATATCTTCCTCACCCAGTACCTCTAGATGTAGCTGGTGTGAAAGTTCCTCTGTTACAAAGGTTCTTTGACTTCCGCCATCAAAAAGTGCACGGCTGAGGACTCTTCGTCGGCTACCCTCCGCCCAGACCTGAGCTGTCTGGAGCAGCACGGCGGACGTCATTTTTGCCTTACTGTGCGTCGCAGAGTGCAACTCAGTCGCCGTGTTATCTGATCTCTTCCAGGTTGGATCGCACATCGGAGTGATGTGTCTTCTTCCACAATTTTCACATTTCACTCTTTTGTTGCGACACTCCTTAGAAGTATGTCCTCTGATTGCGCACCGATAACACCGACCTGCTTTACGCAACTTGTTTCTCTTTTCTTCCAAAGACAGTGATGCCTGGCACTCCCGTGCAACGTGACCCTTCGAAGCACAAAATGCACAGGCCTCAGTCTGTTTGGGTTGGCTAGTTAAGAGAGATGCTGCTGAGCCCCTGAGAGTGGCTGACCATTTGGGAGTTCTGGCCCTTTCCTTCTCAATTCTGGTTTTGTGACTGGCGTCATTGTTTTCCCATTTGCCAACTTGAAGTGCTTTCTCTCTACTCTCGACTTCCAACTTCAGGAACTCTAGCAATTTCTCTATCTTCAGATTGTCATTCGCTTTATCTGAAGAGCGGCACTTGTGATACTCCAGGACGAGGCCAACTGGTAGCATCCTAAGCAGTGCAGAGCACAACATAGCTTCGTAACTGCTACTCTGCACGCCTAGAGTCGTTAGTGCGGCCATATTACGCTGTAGGTGATCGTATAGTCGTCGTAAAGTGCTCACCTCGTTTGCATTTCGTACCGGTGGTAAGTCGAGTAGCTGCGTCAGATGTTCTTGAATCAGGACATCAGGCCGACCGAAGCGTTCCTTGAGGAGGTCGATGGCGGCGTCGTAGTTTTCTCCTGTCGCCTGAATGCCTGCCACAGCTGACAATGCCTTGCCTGTAAGCGTTGATCGCAGGTAGAGAAACTTCTCGGAGTTGGTGAGTGCAGCGTTGCCGTGAACGGCGTGCCGAAACTGTTGCCAGAACGGCTGCCATTCTGTTGTGGCACCACCATATCGTTGTAACTCCAATTTCGGTAGTTTCACTTCTGATGAAACGCCTATTCCTTCTTCCTTTTGGGGGCATGTCGATCTTTCGGCCACCGATCTCTTTTGTTGTGCCTCCTTCACTTCCTGGTCCAGCTTCGCCATGTATGTGACCATCTGGTCGTTTAACTCTACGGTGCGCACGTAGTCGTCTTCCGCGTTGCTGTCTGGTACGACCTTCTCTATGGCTGCATCCACTTCCGTTAGTTTTTTCTGCAAGGCGTTTAACCTTGCCAACAAAACAGTGAAGCTTTTCCCGTCTGCCTCGCTCTCGAGAGACGAGTCTATGGCAGCGAGCAGCGTCGTCACCTGCGTTCTCAGCGCTGCCCTCTTTGGGCTGAGCCGCTTCATAACTGCGTCTCAGGTTTCGTGGCGGAGAAGCGCCGCTGGGCCTCGCTACGCAGTTGCTGGGCGTGCGCTGTTTCGCACGTCTGCGGTGGCTGCCTCGTTGGTGATGCTGGTGGGTCGCGTTTCTTTGCGGTTCACAAGTCCATTGCTGATAAACTGGATCGACTCATCCCGGGTATTCGGCACCAAAATATAGAAACTTAGGGGAGCGAAAATAACGACACGCACCACGTTAGGAAGTGAACAGAAGACTGATGTTTATTGCATTGCGATTGTCCGATATGGATTCGGAATGTCCATGGTTGCCCGTAGGCAAAATTACATCCGCCGAAGTTAGTTTCTACAATAACCAACTCTTCTTCCCTCACCCACTCTACTCGCGTCCGGTCTGTTAAAGGCCTACTTGACCGAAATTTTTCAAACCGTAAAAAGGTTGTTTTTTCATAGTACACCCCCCTATTATGCTACCCACAAAACATTACGTTCCAGTTTCAAGCAGTTAAAGTGCCAACGGCGCGCAAAAATTTGAGTTTTCAATACCGAAACTGGAAAAACGGGCGCCATTGCCGCCCGCCGGAAGTGACTCATGTTTGAGACACGAGTCCGGACAGGTTCGGTGCGTCTGCTCGTTGCGGCTCGTGCAAAGCGCTGGTACCGGTAGTGCGTGCAGCACTTTGAGCAATAAATACTGGTTGTATGTGAAAACACGCATCTTAAAACGGATGAAACGCCCTGGAAAAAATTTTAAACTTGTTTTATTTTGCTGTAGGAGACTAGAAATCCTCGCTCAACGTAACCGAAGATGATCGCGCCGCAATGCTAGTGAGCGTTGTTTGCCTGGCGGTATTCGATTACACCTTGTGCAAAGTTCGGACATAGCAGAGGAAGGAAGCATATTCAAATGGAGGCCAAGTAGAAGAAGTGCTTGTATTATCAAGTCGGTTTTTTGGGCGGTCACGCGCGTGCTAACAGCACATGTGCGCTGTTGTGCATGCAATATGGTTATTGTCCTGATAAAAAAAAATGACCTGCCTTCTGCTTTTCCTTCTACTTTTCCTGCTCATTTTTCTTCCCCGTCGAAAGGTGTTCCTACTTGTGCATAGGAATTTGGAACAGGGGCTGTGAACGCGAGGTAATCAATGAGAACAACTGGCTGTCTAAAAAGGGAGCTCTAGAAATTTAAGCGCTGTATTAAGTGAAAGAATATGCCAGAAGCAAAATTTGTGTAGCGGAATAAATATATATTAAGCATGAAATGCTTTTAGCCCCCGTTGTCGGCAGTGTGGTGACGTCACGCCGAGACCTAGAGCCATCATCCGGGCACTGAAATCCACTCATCCGGGCACTGAAATCCACTCATCCGGGCACTGAATTCCCGTCATCCGGGCACAGAATTCCCGTCATCCGGGCACTGAAATCCACTCATCCGGGCACTGAAATCCACTCATCCGGGCACTGAATTCCAGTCATCCGGGCACTGAAATCCACTCATCCGGGCACTGAATTCCAGTCATCCGGGCTCTGAAACGAGAACATCCGGGCACCGTACGAGACTCAACGAGATTTAACGAGACTCTCTAAGCCCTCCTACGCGACCGGCATGCAAGCACCGGTTGGTCTCCAAACGAGACAAAAAATAACTGCTGCCAGTGCCTTCTCAATGTTTGTCAGGATATCAGTGGAGCTGTGGGTTTGATAATGCACGGAATTATAATTTCCGATTTCTAATAAGGCGTGCAAAAAGCACATAAATGCCACGTTACACTTCGTTGTCATACGTGATCCGGGGGAGAAGCGCTGCGTTCAAATGGCAAGGCATCGCGCTGAACGGGTGGTGGCGTTCCTCCCTTCCTGTACGGTGCGGTTTGGGTGTCCACC